>NC_133778.1:49585621-49693121 GCF_003597395.2 Chelonoidis abingdonii | reverse complement strand
CAGTCTGTCCACACTGACAGCTACCAGCATACTGTCGTGGCTACATTTGCAGCATTTGCAGCTGCTTTGGGAGCAGTGCATTATGGGCAGCTATCCCAGCATTCAAGTGGCTGCAAAGTGCTTTTCAAATGTGGTGTGTGGGGTGGAGTGTGACGGGGAGCGTGGGGGGAGAGAGAGTGGGTTTTTGGAGTGCTAAGACTGTCTTGTAAGTTCAGAACCCCCTTCCTCCTCTGACTCTCTCTCACTCACTGAAAGCAAACAGCAGCTGTTCCTTTTTTTCTCATAAACCAGATAAGCTCCCCAAAACGGACCCCAACTCCCCTCCCCTCTCCACGCCACTTCTCTCTTCAAGCAAACATTAGCTGTTGGCACTCCAAACGGAGCCCCCCTGTTTGCCTCTCACTCATTCAAAGTAAACAGTAGCTGTGCTTGTTTTTTTGGATAGGCAGCCTCCGAAACGGAGCTTTGAAACGGCGCTTCCACGTCTAGAGTTCACAACAAAACAAGAGAGGACGCTTCCGTTAAAAGGATTATGGGGAGTTTCCGGAAGTCAATCAGTGCGTAATAACGTTACTCCCCATTTACACTGGTGCCACAGTGCAGCAGAGGCGGCACAATAAACTTTATTCTTCTCGGGGAGGTGGAGTACCAGCAGCGCTGTAGCCGCGGAGAGACAGTGCTGTACGTGCCTTGCCAATGTGGACGGGGAGTGAGGTATAGGACTGTAGACGGCTTTATTGTGCTGTAACTCACAAGTGTAGCCAAGGCCACAGACAGAGAGAAATAGAGAGAGAGAAAGGCAAGAAAAGCCAAGCAGGAGACTGTAAGCCCAGTGACACACTGGGAAAAAAAAGCTAGAAAGTGTTTTTGTGTCTCAGCTGCATCTGAAAAAGTGAGGTTTTTTACCCACAAAATCTTATGCCCAAATAAATCTGTTAGTCTTTAAGGTGCCACCGTACTCCTTGTTGTTTTTGTGGATACAGACTAACACGGCTACCCCCGATACTTGATTTTTGGGTCTCGTGGACTAAAGAGGTGTAGGCACCAACTCTGTTGGTGTTCTGAGGCTGGAGCACCCATGGGAAAAAAGGTGGGTGCTCAGCACCTATTGGCAGACCCCCAATTAGCATCTCCCGTTCCCTTCCAGCACCTCCCGCCCAATGCAGATCAGCTGTTTAGCAGCATGCAGGAGGCACTGGGAGGAGGGGGAGAGGCGAGGGAAGGGCCAACTCATGGGAGAAGGCAGGCTGGGAAGAGGCGGGGTGGGGGCTCTGGGAAATGGGTGGAGTGGGAGTGGGGCCTAAGGCGGAGCAGGGGTCAAGCACTGCTGGGAAAGAACAAAGTCGGTGCTTGTGATTCCTTGTAAATAAACAGCACTGCATGAAAGAAACACTTGACTATCATAGAATCATAGAAGATTAGGGTTGGAAGAAACTTCAGGAGGTCATCTAGTCCACTCCCCTGCTCAAAGCAGGACCAACACCAACTAAATCATCCCAGCCAGGGCTTTGTCAAGCCGGGCCTTAAAAACCTCTAAGGATGGAGATTCCACCACCTCCCTGGGTAACCCATTCCAGTGCTTCACCACCCTCCTAGAGAAAGTGTTTCCTAATATCCAACCTAGACCTCCCCACCTTCAACTTGAGACCATTACTCCTTGTTTTGTCATCTTCCACCATTAAGTACAGCCTCACTCCATCCTCTTCAGAACCCCCCTTCAGGTAGTTGAAGGCTGCTATCAAATCTCTCCTCACTCTTCTCTTCTGCAGACAAAATAACCCCAGTTCCCTCAGCCTCTCCTCATAAGTCACTAGTTTCTGTTTCCAATAGGAAAACTCCCTGTGTCCCAAATTTTGACTAACTGCTCAAGTCAAAAAAGAGGCAACAATGTTTATAGCAATGCAGTAGTAGTGCAAGCTTCCCCATACAGGCCTGTTAATAGGCCTTGAGCTTGTCCTGAAAAAAATGCCCCCTCTATGGTTGAGAAGGTAATTCACTTGCTCTGGCTATTCAGCCATTGTCTTTGGGTTAGCAAGGTTTGCAGCTGTATTGCTGGGCACTGTACCCTGCTCACTAGGAATTGTATAGATAATACCAATAAAACAGATACTGAACGGCTATCAGGCCATATTGCTCAGTTACTTTGGCTAGCCATCTGGCCCAGTTGGACCCTGCAACCTGAAGATGAAAGTTCTGTACTACACAATTAGTCACCTGAGCCACAATGTCTCGCCGTGTAAAAAAACAAAACACCAGCTTAAACACTGATGCTTAATAAGTATAAAAGAGGCTCTTTCAATTATTTTTAAAAATACATTTATTCCTGCTTAACTGATTTGTTTACAAAGCTTACATAGAACTTGTAGCTTTAGACATCTCAGCTGTTGTTTTTATTGTCTTATCAGTAATAATACAACGAGGAGTCCGGTGACACTTCAAAGACTAACAGATTTATTTGGGCATAAGCTTTCATGGGTAAAACCCCCCACTTCTTCAGATGCATGGAGTAAAAATTACAGCTACAGGCATAAATATATATATTGGCACATGAAGAGAAGGGAGTTAGCTTACAAGTGGAGAACCTGCGTTGAAGGCCAGTTCTGTCAGGGTGGATGAGGTCCACTCCCAATAATTGATGAGGAGGTGTCAATACCAAGAGGGGGAAAATTGCTTTTGTAGTGAGCCAGTCACTCTCAGTCCCTATTCAAACCCAAATTGATGGTGTTAAATTTACAAATCAATTGCAACTCTGAAATTTCTCTTTGAAGTCTGTTTCTGAAGTTTTTTTTGTTCAAGTATGGCTACTTTTAAATCTGTTATTGAGTGTCCAGGGAGATTGAAGTGTTCTCCTACTGGCTTTTGAATGTTATAATTCTTGATGTCTGATTTGTGTCCATTTATTTTTTTACATAGAGACTGTCTGGTTTGGCCAATGTACATGGCAGAGGGGCATTGCTGGCACATGTGGCATATATCATATTGGTAGATGTGCAAGTGAATGAGCCCCTGATGTGGCTGGTGTGGTTGGGTCCTATGATAGTGTTGGTTTCTGTGGTGTGGTGTGTAGTTGCTGGTGAGTATTTGCAAACCTGAAGCAAATACCTGAGAAGGTAAGGTAACTCCCTTCTCTTCATATGCCAATATATATTTATGCCTGTATCTGTATTTTTCACTCCATACCATCTGAAGAAATGGGGTTTTTTACCCACGAAAACTTATGCCCAAATAAATCTGTTAGTCTTTAAGATGCCACCGGACTACTTGTTGTTTTTGTAGATACAGAACTAACCAGACTAACATCCCTGCCCCTCTGATACTTGACAAGACAGTGATCACAGGTTGCTAAAACTTTACCATCTTTTAAAGGTCTAGCTTCCAAATATCTATTTTCTTTAAAATATAATTTGAATTTACTTATACAACATCCTTCCTTTGAAGGTCTCAGTATGCTTTAAAATGTATTAAGTAATTGTTATACTCATTGGGCCCCATTCTCATCCACATTAAGATCACTTTACACTGCTGGACAATGCAAAGGGGCATTGGTGTAAATGAGAATCAGGCTCACTGTGCATTAGTTCATCCCTATATAGAGAGGTTAAGTGACTTTCTAAATGTCAAACAGTGAATCAGTAGCAGGGCTGGAAATAAAACCTTGATTTCCTGCCCTCTAGTCCTCTGCCCTGAGCATCAGATATGTCATTAAAAAGCAGCTCCAGTGCTGCAGAACAATGGCAGAAAACAAAACATATATTGTGTAGATATGACATATGCTGGCTGATCTCTTATGACATTTACTGTCATTTGTGAAGAGAGGTTGAATAACTCACTTGTGTCTGCAACACCTGGGAAAGACCTGTACTCTCCCCACTCACAGAGATAAACATTCTAACAGAGATCACTCTTCATGCATTGCTTAAATGCCACAGTTTGGTACTCTTTCCGTTTACAGCTAGCACTTTGGTTTTGGAGGGATGTGACAACTCCACCCAAAATATAAAAGGTAACATTTTTATACTGTCATTTAGTCACAAGTTAACTGTTAAAACAAACGGAAACAAGCAGAGTTCTAAAATATGCCAGGGACACAAAACAACTCTTCCATTAGAAATTATACTTCTCAAATGTCTGTCTGATGTTCAAATTCACAAACTATAAAAACACCTTTTGGTCTCATTAGATATTACAGATATTCAGCCAAACAGGTTACCTAAGTTGCTTTCAGATCAGAGAGAAAACATGTGTGTGGCAAGTCTCAGGAATTTCAGCTTCAAAAGTAGTATTTAGGGAAAGTTATAGCTACCTAAAAACAGGATTTTAGGGTTATATGTTGTAACCTTTTAATTTCAATTGGTAATTGTTCCCTGCTCTTATCTAAGACAGGACCAGGGCTAGATTAATGAGATTGGATGATTAGGGCTAATGTTTTTCGGAGACCCCTTTTTCATGACCGTGGTATTCAGGAAAGCAAAAAAACCCACCCAGCTTATGACAAACAACTTACATATGTTATTGAATAAACATGAAAGGAAACTCGAAGACAACAAACAGGTTATATATTGTTTGGATAAACATGAAACATTAAGAGTCAAATGAAATGCCTTGTTTAAACTGGCATCTTATGTTGTTTAAGTGCTGCAGATTCAGTTATTGTATCCTCAAACAGTGTGTGAAGTAAACCCCATTCAGGTGATAGGATAGCAGGAGCATTAAGGTTTGTTTCTACCATAGTTGACTGAAGACAAGAAGCTCAGCGAGTGATCACTTAGCTTCAGAGATTTTTAAGGCCAGAAGGAACCACTGTGATCATCCAGTCTGACTTCCTGTATTGCACAGGCCACATAACTTAATGTGATTTCTAGAGTACATCATTTAGAAAAGCATCCAATCTTGATTTAAAAATGGTCAGTGGTGGAGAATCCACCACAGCCCTTGGTAAATTGCTCCAAATTTTTAATGATTAATTACTCTCACCAAAAACTTTATGACTTTTGCCCAGTTTGAATTTGTCTAGCTTTAACTTCCAGCCATTAGATTGTGTTACATCTTTCTTTGCTAGATTGAAGAGCTGATATTTAAACATTTATTCCATGTGTAGGTACTTGTATACTCTAAGTCATCCTTAACCCTCTCTTTGTTAAGATGGGCTCCTTGAATCTATCTGTTCATCACTATAAACCATGTTTTCTAATATTTTACTCATTCTCATGGATCTTCTCTGACCCTCTCCAACTTATCAACATTCTTCTTGAGTTGTGGGTACCAAAACTGTACACAGTATTCCAACAGCAGTTGTACCAGTGCCAAATACAGAGGAAAATAATCTCTCTCTCTACTCCTACTTGAGATCCCTCAGTTTATGCATTCAAGGATCATTTTAACTCTTTTGGTCATAGCATCACACTGAGAGTTTATGTTCAGGTGATTATCCACTACAACCCCAAATCCTTTTCAGTCATTGCTTCCCAGGATAGAGTCCCCATCCTGTAAACTATGGCATATATTCTTTTTTCCTAGTTGTATACATTTACATTTAGCTGAATTAACACATTGTTTCCTTGTGCTCAGTTCCACAGTGACCTAGATTGTTTGGTAATCTGTGATCTGTATTCTTAATTGTTTACCGCTCCTCCAGTTTATAGGTCATCTGAAAATTTTATTAGTGATGATATTTTTTCCATCTTCCTAGCCATTGATAAAGGTGTTAAATAGCTTAGAGCCAAGAACCAATCCCTACAGGACCCCACTAGAAATATGCTTTACAAAAGTCAAAGGTAATAAGGTTGACAAAATTTACTTGATGAGATTATAAGTTTCATAAAGTAAATACATCATGCTCCATAAACCCATGTTGATTTGTATTAATTACATTACCCTCCTTTTGTTCATTATTAATTGACTCCCATATCAGCTGCTCCATTATCTTGCCCAACATCAAAAAATTGACACAACTTTAGCTTTCTTGCAGTCTTCTGGAATTCCCCAGTGTTTCACAACTGGCAATGAGTACAGTCAAATGTCTCAACGCAAGGAAGATATTTAAGACATGACTCAGATCTTTGTCATGGAAAAATTTGATGATTCCAATAGTGCTCTTATGCTGCATAATCACAATATCTTATAAATGTTGAAAATTGATACATTTTGGTGAGCGTCAAACGAGTTCCTCAGTGCATGTTCTCATCTTGCCTTCACTTCATACTTGATCAAGAGATGTAAGGAAGTCAAATCTTGTGGACAGTTCAGCATAACATTCATTTCTTTTAGTTCCAAACTTAGCTTGTCGAGGATAACATAAGCTTACATCTCCTCCTTCCTTGAAGTACAGCATCACTTTTGCCATCTGGAAATTTTTGCGTTACAATATGTATGGATGCTTCATGGTGAGACTCCTCAACATCACTTCCCAATATATTCTTTTTTGCTTGCTTCTCAAAATTTTCAAACTGAGATCACAAGCTTGAGGCAGAACCTGGCAAGGAAGTCAGCAAATTAAGAACAACAAGATGCAGACCTTCCTTTTGAATCTTTACACTAGTTTTGTCACAACTTTCTAGTATCACATTCCAAAATACACTCATCGCAGTTTCCAATTGGCACTTTTTCTTACGCAACAATCATGCTTCCCTTTGAGTTTCACCATTTTCCTCAGCATCATCCATTGTTTCTTTCAAGCAATTTTGAATGCCTTCATAGCTCACTACAATCATTTTACAAGATTCAGCATGACAGGATCATCTCATATCTACATGGATTTTGTTCATTCTTGGTAAGATTGTTGCACAGAAGCAGACATTGCTTGCTATGCTACTTTCAGAAATATATCTTCCTGAACAAACCTGAAAAAAGTATATAGATTCTATGCAAGAATCAATTCTGCAAGTTCCAACTAAATTCAGAGAATGAGCTGTGCCTTGCAAGTACTCAGCTAGTGGGTTTAGTCTTTTGATCAGAGCTTGAAGACATTCATACTTTTCAGCCACGTTACTTGCATTATCATATGACTGATCTCTGCAGTTTACAATAGCAATGCCATTTGTATCCAATAAAGACTTTGGAGTCTGAAAGAGCAACTTGCCTGTGTGGCTTTCAATCTGTATAAAGCCAACGAAACACTCATATACAGCATGTAAGCAGTATAGTAAAATGACAGATAACCGATCAACATGAGCTATTTCAAGAGTTGAATCTATCAAAAAGTTATATATCTCTTGTTTGACTTCAGTTACAATAAATTCCAAAACATTATGTCCTCTTAGCTCAATGAGCCCATCACAGATTGTTTTTGACAGATAGGATGGATGACCTTTCCCTTTGTTTCCATAGCATTTAATATGCTCACTAAAAACAGGTCAAATTCAGTGATGGCTTCAAGAATATCGAGATAATTTCCATTCCATGGAGAGCGGATACGTTTCTTGCCGAACGTGGTGTAGCATTTAGAGGAAGGGAGGAAATTAACAACTGTCACAATATGCCTTAAAATGCATTAGAAGCAGATGTACCATCTCCCTGTCAATTAGATGCTTTTTTGGAGAATGTGCTAGCCATGCAAGTGTGACATTGTGATGTCCCACACTGTTTTCATGGGAACAAGTCTTCTCCTCTGCTTTTTTCGCCCAGTTGAAAAGCTTGAGGTTATGAAGGTGCTAAGATTGTTAGTAAATAAAATTCTTCTGTTGTGCCCAGTTTATCAAGAATCAGTTTGCACACGAACCACAATACTACTCTTGTGGATTTAGAATACATCAGCCAATGCTGCTAATAACATTCTCCACTTGGTAGATAATCTAAAGGAAGAATGAGAGATACTGTCTGAGTCCCTCTTAGAAGCTATACATTTATCATTGCGATTCTGACAATAGAGCGGACCTTTCTCAATAAATTGGGCACAAAATTCCTCTGTTATCAAAGAAGGCCATTTAGCAGGATCTTGTTTGACACTAATGGCAACATTATCCTCTTTATCACTACTATTCTGTTTGCCTTCTGTATGGACAAGTGGATCGTCCCTTTCATCACTTTTGTCTTGGATTTCTAAAATGTTTGCCTTTTCTTCTGCCCGCTCCTGAGGGAACTAGTTTATATCCATATCTTCACTTTATCATTTTCTGAGAAGGATGGTCCAGTATCTCTGGCAGATGATTCTGAAGCAGTACAAGCAGAGAAATAGTTTGTGTAACTTGCTTACAATTTTCTCTCTGACAGCTTTCCTTTTCACTGCTCCACTTGAAAATTGTCTGCTGGACAATTTGAAGTGAGTTTAAAACAATACTAAGGAAGTACTATGCAGTTTTGTAATTAGCAACCAGTGATTAGTGCTGCCAATTTGCACTCCTATCACCAGCAACTGAAAGTCTGAAAAAAATTAAACTGTGAAAGCTTAAGAAACTGAAAAACAAAAATCAGTGTCAGCAAGGAGAGTAAATTTTTTGTTCTTTTCTTTTCAGTGCTAGCATGAATATAATCAAAATCTCCCTTGTATATATTTCAAGGATTGAAGAGGTCCCAGGAAAGCAGAGGCCCAGGGCTGAAGCCCACTTAATCCAGCACTGGACAGAACATGGCTTTAAGAATGAAAAGGCCATTTACACCTTAACTCTAGCAGCACAACTCAATACCAAAACAAGGACAAGATTAGCAGTTTATACTCTTCTTCTTCAGGCCAGATGGTGTTTGTTCCCTGTGTGATCCACCTGTATCTAGCACCCTCCCTTTACAGTGCCCCAGAAGTAGGAGCTGCATTTATACTGCTACCTAATGGTAGTGATAAGAAAAAAGAACGAAAGAAAAATGACATTTCAAATGTTGGACAATGAAGAATAGATATGCACAAATATAGAGGCTGTCAATCTAGGACAATCTAGTTTCCTACAGGGAACCTCACTAACAGATGATCACACTCACAAAGTGTAAGACCAGCCCAAAACCACCAGTGAGCGGCAAACTGCAATTGTCAGTAAAAGAAAACAGCCCAAAATACATTCCATCTCCACAAAGATTGGGTAGAAGGGGGTACAGAGCTCAATAACCCTATAGGGTTTCTCACAAGCAGACAGCCAGTCATGCAACGTATTGCAGCTCAGCTCAAAGGATGATCACAAACAGAGCAGCAGTTCACTCTCTGACATGTAGGTCATTGAAGTACACTGCCTCTGAACAGCTTGCCATACTGGACTGTCACAAGTAAGACACTTTCAATCCTCAGTCGTGTCAAGACTGTAATGTGAAAACTGAATTTGGCAAACAACAACAAAATCCTAATTTCAATTTTAGCATCATAAAACTGCCTTTACTTTCAGACAAATTGCTGAAGAGTCCCTGTAACTGACAAAATAATGGCCTTAAAAACAAAGGATAATGAACAAGGAAATAAGAACAGCAGGCACAATCCTTTCAGCAAAGATCCATAGCTGAGAACTTTGTTCATGAGTCATTCTTTTTTCACTCTGATTCTCCACCCCATTTTCTTTTCCTTAGATTTCCAGCACAGATAATTAATAGGAGGAAATATAAATCATCCACAAATCCAAGAAATTCAGGGAATTTTGCTCTGGGTGGTGGATAGCCTGGCTGTTCTGGACTGCTTCCATTCTGTGATAAAACACAATTCGAATAACTTGAATTTTCACATGCCTTTGCACATAAAATCATAAAATTATCTGCCTCCATGGTGACAGGGAACCCAGTCTAGGGCTCTGCTGATGCTTCAGTTGGATTTTGCTCTCTGGATTGTGAAATATGAGCGAGACTTATATGCTCCCAGGCTAGTGAAAGAAAGTGGGAATTAGTTTGTTGGCTATTGTAAAA
Source organism: Chelonoidis abingdonii (assembly GCF_003597395.2). Taxonomy (NCBI): domain Eukaryota; kingdom Metazoa; phylum Chordata; order Testudines; family Testudinidae; genus Chelonoidis; species Chelonoidis abingdonii. The sequence continues at coordinate 49,683,311 of NC_133778.1, read as the reverse complement.
CCCCAGTTCAAGAAACCTTTGCTTGATGTTGACAGTCTTGCTAACTATTAACTTTTCTCAGTCTCTCTTTATTTGGGAAAGATGGTTGATTATGTTGTAGCATTATGTGGAATCTTCAAATTTCCTTGTGCCTTATCAATTGAGTTGTAGGACTTCATATGGGACAAAAACCAGAGTAGGTTTAATTTTATCTCCTGCTACTGATGAAAGAGGAGAAAACACCCATGCAGATTCCTTTAGATGTCATCTGCCTTTGACACTACTCATCATAAGATTTTGTTCAGATGTCTACAGACCCTCTCATGGTTGGACTGAATTGCTTTCGAATAACTCCAGTCTTTCCTTTGAGAGGTCCCAGAGTAGCTTTTGGGCAATTTCTCATCTTACCCCATAGTTCTCTCATACAGTGGTCTATCTTATCTTGCTTCCTTTTGTTGTGTACCCAAAGTCCCTATGGGGGTTAGTAAGGAGAACTTGGCCTGTGGTATCTTCACTATCCTGACAATACCCTGCTTTAGATTCCCATCTTTTCTGACCCAGTTGGTGCATAGACAAGAATGCCTCGGTGCCTAAATGAAATTGAGATTTAGATGAAGACTAGCTTGCTGAAGCTGAAAGAATGATGGTAGCTTGCGGAAGCAACTGAAAGGGTATTGGAACCATGGACTGGGAGAATGCATCTACTTCGTGTAACACCGCTTCACAAAGCAGGAGTCTCATTTGATCTGAAGCTGCTCCTAAATGCTCAATTAGCAACTGTAGCCAAGAGTGCTTTCTTCCATCTGTGCTTGGCAAGAGGAGTGTGAGACCCTCTAGAAACTGGAGTTAGTGCAGAAGCTCAAGGCAGCCTGCTTTCTAAGAGTTTATCTGCACTGCTGTCTGAGATGTGATTGCAGCATGTCTGAACATACTTGTTCTAGCATTACCCACTGCAAACATGGCTAAAAATAGTAATGTAGACATGGCAGCAAGGGCTTCAGTGTGGCTAGTGATGTGAGTATGCACTTAGAGTCCACAGCATGTTTCTACAACCCATGCTCACGCCCATGCCAATGCTGCTGTGTTTTCATGGATATTTTTTAAGCCATGCTAGTGCAGGTATGTGTACCCAAGCTGCAATCATACCTCAGATTTTATTTCTTGTGTTCAATATTTTAACTGTGATAGAGAAATGGAAACACAGCATGAGATACATGAATAATCCTTCCATTCTCAAAATCTCTCAGGGCCGGCTCTAGGTTTTTTGCCGCCTCACGCAAAAAAATAAAAAACATCCTCTGGGAGCGCAACTGCTGAAGTGTCCGGAATGCTGCCTTTGAAATTGTGCCGCCCCAAGCACGTGCTTGGTTTGCTGGTGCCTAGAGCTGGCCCTGAACCCACTGGATGTTAAATGTGCTTGCAGGTGAAACAAAGGAAAAGGGTCATATCTAGCAACTACTACTGGTGCATATGAGTGGCCCAACTGGTGTACAGACTGTATCAGAGTAAAAATGCTTCTGTAATTTATATTTTCAGGTTTTGGCCACCCATCCATACAATTCTAATGCCCTCTCCAAGACACAGACCTTTTGAGCTATTCTGATGAGATCTGGTTATGGAATGATTGTATCTGGTGCGAGTTTTAGGAAATGATTATTTAGGGGAGACATCTTTGTCCTTTCTCCTTCTTTGCCCCTCACCCTCATTTCTCCTGCAGGGTCACAGATGGGACAACACCTCTGCATACATATTAGGTATTCAGGTAGGCCTTCTTCCTTAGCTCCCTAGAAGAAAAGAATACTGGGTTCACTTCTCTAGTCCTCTCCCTTCTGTTCTCCCACACATGGCAATTTTATCACTAGTGAAGTGGGTGGCTGCAAGTGTTATGAAGAAGAGTTAGCAGGCGTTGTGGGAGGAGACACTTTTCACCTCAGAAAATGGCTGTTATTCTTCTTAGTGAGTGATCTCTCCCATTCCTTTTTTTCTAGTTCACGGACTCCATATGTTGTGTTAAGCCTGATTTCCTAAGGGTGGACAGTGGTTCTTACTTGTCAGGACAGGATCTTGTCAGAAATGACTAGGTTAGGCTGTATCCAGGGTCGGCCTCAGCATTTTTGCTGCCCCAAGTGACAGAAAAAAAAAAAGCCAGCCCTCTCAGAACCCGCCGCCAAATTGCCGGACGTGCTGCCCCTTTCTGTTGGCCACCCCAAGTATCTGCTTGCTGTGCTGGTGCCTGGAGCCGGCCCTGGCTGTATCTCGGCCATGAAACAATTTTTGATCAGGTCCTATATTACAGCAGAACACCATTTGCTGCTTGAGTTTTATAATAATATACTGGCTCCAAACGTGAATAGGGATAAATATATTACAGCAGTCATGCTGGCAGCAAGTACTACAATTAAGGTTGCAAAACAGTTGTATAATCCTGTTTTCACATGCTTATAACTTTCTCAAATGTATTTGGGTGAAGTTTTCCTTCCTTGGTCTTTTTGTAGAAAGGTAATGCATAAGGTCAATGTATTCCCAGTTTAACTACCTACATCCATCCCAATTCAAGGCACCTTTGACCATAGTATTTATGTGCCAATAAATCCCTTTTCTGGCACATTTACAGTGGAAGTTTAAAAAAACTATTAAGTATTGATCTAATTCTGCCCCAATGGAAGTCAATGGGCTTTGGAAATTGTGTCATTGACTCTTAATTTTTATGTCTCATTTTACATCTCATTTTGATGTAATGTAATCTAATTGATTAATTACTCTGTGCCAATGAATAACTGACTTTCCCATCGTTTCTTTCTCTGTGTACTCAGGCCAGTATACAATTTATACCTTTGGCTAAACTAAAATTGGAGCCTTATGCAAGCATTTAATTTTGCATCTGGATTAATACTGTATTATGCTGATGCTACAAAGACCAATCTTGAGACCAAACTGCTACTGGTCAACAAATTATCACCTTAGAAGCTAATCTAGAGCAAATAGCCAGGAATAGAAAGTCATACGAGGTAAGAAAATTAAGCTGGGCCTATGCAATCATTAAGAGCATACTGCAGATAAGCAAGTGATTTTTAAAACCAGGATGGTGTGTTATTGAGAACCAGTGTAGAAATTTAAAGACGGGTGAGTTTGGAAAGACTGGATCCAGCAAAGAAGCAGACTGCTGCATTATGAATCAACTGAAATTACAATTAAGAACACTTCCTATTCAGGTAACCCTTAATATTTGTACAGTGCTTTGAACGTGTTAACTAATCAGATATAATATCCCTGTGAGGCAGAGAAGTAGTATTATCCCACTTTACAATTGGAGAAATTGAGGCACATATGTGTTGTGACTTGCCTGAAGTCATACAAGTAGCAGCAACTGAGACAGAATTAGAACTCAGGACTTCCTGACTCCTAACCCTGAGGCCTTTTCTCGTAAATTCATTCTCTACTCAGTCCTGAAATATAAAAAAGGGATCAGTAGACATTTTACCTAGAGACGGCTGATATAAAATGTAAGAAATATCTGTTGTCTACTGTACTTTGAACTCTTGCCACTTCACAGAGCCAAATCACATAGTAATTTCATATCACACTTAAAATCATTCAGATATTTAAAGAAAACCTATGTTATAAACAAGCCCTCAAAATAAGCAATCATGACAGTTGCTCTGGATCAAATCCAGTATATCCCCAATTACAACTTCCCCAAATACCTGAGAGAAAAGGTGGGTTTTCTGGAGTGCCCTAGACTCTGGTAGATTAAAGAAAGCAGGGAGCTCCAAGCCAGGAGCCATTAACTGAGAACTCCTTGCTAACCTCCTTTTTTAAATCACTGGGGCTCCAGCACAAATGCCCTCACTGATATCAACTGCAGCAGTATGGCATTGAGAGATAGTTTCACAGGTGACTTGAAGAGTTTCATATGTTAAAACCCAACACTTTGAACCCCACCTGAAAACCTTTTGGCAGCCAGTGCTGATTACAGAACTCTTGTGTGATGTACTCCCTCCACTTAATAAAAAGGCAGCCACATTCTGCACCAACGGCATTTTCCAAAGGGTTTTAAGGTGTAGCCTCTGAAACCATTACACTACAGTAATCTATTTTTAATGGTATAATGTACTCAGGTATTTCGTTGAAGTGCCTTTCCTTTATAAATTGTCAGCTGAAGCAGGAGCATTTCATGGGATTGGGAAATTTGCCATTGTTTGCAGTCGGAACAGGATTGGGTTCCCTCCAAACACAATCTGTTGATTTTGCCGCAGCTATTATATCTGAAAATAAAGGGGTAGGTAGTTTATTTCCATGATTCAAAACATACAAATCCCAGGTGTCTGACTGTCTGTGACTGGGCCTACTTGAACACTAAGCAGTGAAATCAATAATGACTATGAAAATAATTGTCACCTAGTAGATTATTCTTACGCTACTGAAATATGAGTAACCATTATGTTGCTTCAATTCTGACAAACTGTCTGATCCCTATCTTAGTACCATACTGTCCATCTCTTACATTTGTTAACTCCCTCTCCTGTTTCTCCTCCCAAGGATCATTTGCATTTTCTCCTCATTAGAGATCACCTCAAACATCAGGCAAACTTGGCTCCAGAGCCAAACTGCTTGTTATTTTACAAACTATTGGGGGCCTGTTTGTGTTTCTTAGTAGTCAGAGCCATGCTAGAGTGAGGACAAGCTGCTCCACCTCAGCAGCAGGGCCTGGGGTTGTTGTGCAAGGTAGAGAGGGGCTAGGGTGCTGGGGTGAGAATGGCAAGAGGTGCCTCCAGAACAATATTTTAAAAGATGTAGAGTCTCCTTCCATGGCAGACACCCCTGGTCTTTCTTCATCCTTTCCTCACCCAGACTCACTTCCTTGAGGCCATTAATACTGCTAGCTGGCCCTTGCCTTATGCTTCACCCCCTACCTTTGGCCAAAGGATGATCTGGGGTTAATGGCTCTCTGGCATCCATGATGTTCACGCCAACTCATGGGAAATCTCAGCAGCTTTGTGCAGAGGTCAATAGTCCCAGTTTAGGTATAACAGTCCTGGGTTCTAAAAACAAAGCTGGTGACCTGAAATCATAAGTCATGGCACCAAACATTACGAGGAGGTTTTTAAATAAAAAGATTAAATCATGGTTTTGGTCTGTAGACTGATGTTTTTAATTCCCACTCCTCACCCCCACTGTTTGGGTGAGCCACTTGCAGTGTTGTCAACTCTCAAAAATGTGTAAGTAAAGCGATTTGGACTTTGATGCAGGAAGGCCCATGCAAAACTGGAGTCCCGTTGTGCTAAGCACTCTACAAACACAAGAGACTGGCTTAAAAATCTTGAAGTTAAAAAATATCCCACCAACACTTTTTGGTTCTTTTATTTGTGTTCTGGTATTTGAGCCTTTGGAGTGCTTTCAAGTCATTTTCAAGCTTCTCTCTGCAACCATAATTTATTTTTTAAATAAATGAAAGCTGAGATTCTCAACTACCTGCATGACTCCAGGAGCTGAGGCGTTAGGATAAACACTAAATATCATGAGATTTGTGATTTTTTTTTTAATCCTAAAACCTGTCAACACTGCTACTGTTTCTCAGCATTCTAGTCCATAACAGGCTAGTAATTGCACTGAATGATGCCCATACAGGGGAAACTGATTTGGTGTGAGGTTCTCAAGGATGGAGAACATAGGTGGATGTTGGTAAAACCCTTCTTCTAAGTGTTGATGGCAGCAACAAGGGCTGATATCAATAAGTCTAGGGGACCCTTTCTAAAATAGATGTTTGGCTCAAGCCCCTACTCCAGAGCTACGCTCCCATTACTGGCTCCAGGAAACTAAATTTAAAGCTTCCTGATCACTTTTCCAGGTGTCCTTTCCCTATTCAGAAGCACATGGGAGTCTTCTACAATATGAAATTACCAACTCCCTCCCACACACACACATACTTTATTTGGGAAAACAAAGTAAAATGAGCAAAACCCAAACAGTGTATAAGGGTTATGGCTAATCCCAGTCTTAGGTAATTTGTCCTGCTGTACAGGGTCAGGAACTCAGTTTCTACCCTTTTAAATCTCATGCACAAACCTTCACTACTGGTCAAGTGAATTCTTCTAAACAGCTCTCCTTGCTTGTCTACTTCAGTCTAGTGAAGCCAGCAGCACTAGATTCTGTTACTCTGCCAGCAGCATGGACCCCCAGAGTCAAAGCAACTCTACAGTAAAGTCCATGTTAATCTCATTTCAGAATCTACACCACCACGGCTCGTCTGGTCCTGCAAGGTCTGCTCAGCGCAGAGTTCCTCATCTCTGCGAGAAGAATCTCTGGTCATGATACCACATGTGAACCAAGCCTCCGCTGTCATGAAGTACTTCCATCCTCCCTCATTTCTTGAGCTACGTCATCATGCACAATACAGTATAATTTCCAAAAGCAGATCACCAAGTCCAAATAAGACAACAAAATGCTGTAGATTAAGCCTGGTAGAGCTAGGTTTCCCTCTTTGTCCAGTTGGCAGAAGTAGAGCGTTCCATGGCTCTACACCATTTAACTCCAGGTTTTACACTGGGAATTGGGCCTGATGGACAGAGGGACCTACTGGGGATATAGTGTTGACAAGTCTCATGATATTTGGTGTTTTCCTTAAAGCTCCAGATCCTGAAATCAGCTGATTATGGGAGAATCTCTGGCTTCATTTTTTTTTAAAGTACATTTCTAGCCTCATGGTTGCACAGAAAAACTTGAACACATTACCTGAGCACACACTAAATGTGTAGAAATCAGAAGGCAGATAAAAGGATCCAAATATGTATTATTTTTCTTAATTTTTTAAACCAATCTCATTATTTTGGGGGACCTAAGCCTGATTCATGATTGTTAAACACTTGGGGTTGAAAGTACTGTTGAAACTTCCTCAGCTCCCAGTACAGCAGCAAATAGAAACCTGATAAAGAAAGCATGGGACATATCTCTGAAGATGCCAGAGAAGAGAAGAGGCCTGCTGCTTCTGGCTGTGGTGGGAAGCTGCAGGCTACTGGGTTTCCCCAAAGGAGACAATGGGTAGTGTGGGTGGGACACCTATAAAGAAAGGAGAGAAACAGGGCTGCTAAAATGAACCCCTCAACTATTTGAGGCCTTGACATATTACTAAGATTAGTTATTTCTCCAGGACAACTCCCTCCTTCACAAGTGTTCCAGGAAATATTTTTTAAAAAGTTGGTAACCATAGCCTACTATTGGAGAAATCAGCCTTTGTTTTTCTTCCCCACAGATTCCAAGACCAGAAGCTACCCTGTGATCATCTCGTCTGACCTCCTTTGTAACAGACCAGAGAAGTTCCCCAAAATGATTCCTAGAGCATGTCTTTTAGAAAAGCATCCAATCTTGATTTAAAAATTGCCAGTGATGGAGATTCCATTATGACCTTTGATAAATTATTCCAATGGTTAATTACCCTCACTGTTGAAAGCTTATGCCTTATTTCCAGTCTTAATTTGTCTAGCATCATTACCAGTCATTGGATTGTGTTACATCTTTCTCTGCTAGACTGAAGAGCCTATTATTAAATGTGTTCCCATGTAGGTATTTTTACACTGTAATCAAGTCACCCCTTAACCTCCTATTTGTTAAGCTAAGTCGATTCAGCTCCGTTAGTCTATCACTATAACCATGTTTTCTAATCCTTCTCATGGCTCTTCTGAACCCTCTTCAAATTATCAAGATACTCCTTGAATTGTAGATACTAGAACCAAGCACAGCATTTCAGCAGCTGTCATACCCATTACAAAGGTGAAATAACCTCTCTCCTTCTACTCGAGAGTCCCCTGTTTATCCATCCAAGTATCACATTAACCCTTTTGGCCACAGCATCTCACTGGGAGCTCATGTTCAGATGATTATCCACTCTGACTCCCAAATCTATTTCAGAGTCAGTGCTCCCCAGGCAGGCAGCACGTGAACCTCTCATTTGAGGAGGCTAGCCCCCTGCTCTGCCCCTTCTGCCAGAGATCCCACCCCTACTCCACCTCTTCTGCATGAGGCAGGGCCTCCACCCCATCCCCACATGCAGGGGCCAGAGGAGCCTCAAGTCCTGCACCATGGTCAAAGGATCCCCCATCAACCCTCCAGGAGCCACTCCAAGCCCTGACCTACCCAAGCTGCTCCACCTGCCCGAGTCACCCACCCAAGCCCCAGCCAGCCAGAGGAGCCCTGAGCCTGGGAAATATAACCTGAGCCTCCTCCAGCCTCTGTTATGTGCCGTCCATGTCCACAGGATAAAATCTCATCCTGTAAGTATGGTCTAAATCCTTTGTTCCTAAATGAATCTATTTAGCGGAATTAAAACATATTGTTTGCTTGTGCCCATCTTACCAAGTAATCCAGATCACTCTATTACTCACCTGTCCTCTTCATTATTTACCATTCTCCCAATGTGTGTGTCATCTTCAAACTTCATCAGTGATGATTTCATGTTCTCTTTTGGGTCATTGGTTAAAGTGTTAACTAGCATAGGGCCAAAAACCAAAACACACCTACTCAATGATTTCCAGTTCACAATTACATTTTGAGATCTATCAGTCAGACAGCTTTTAATCCCTATTATGTGTGCCATGTTGATTTTATATCATTTTTACTTTTTGATCAAAATGTTGTGCAGTATCAAATATTTAGCTTTTTTAAGGCATTTGACATCACATCAGTATTATTACCTTAATCAAGTCTCACAATTCCTCTGTCAGCAAATATCTGTGGCAAAATTGGCAAAATGTTCCATCCCCCTCAAGCACTGGTCCACACAGAGGATGACAACCTACTGCTGTTATCAATTGCCCTATTAGCTTACTTGGCAGAAGTTCATGTGGTGGAACTAAAGGTTCCAACCAAGGTGATGACCCATGTGGGTGTTAATATGATGCTACTTGATGGAACTTTCTGATTTTCAGTTTGCTATTTTAAAAACTGAGAAAATTACAGACAAAAATATATTTAAAACAGTATTAAGGTTGGAAAAATCACGCACTTAGAAGTCAGGAAATTCCAGAATAAAGGTAGCCCAGGCAAGTTTAATTAATCCTCCTAATGCGTATGCATTTTGCTACATTATGTGAACCTGACTGGTTCTGCAGCCCCTAAGGATGTGCAAAGAGATACTGAGAATAGCTAATCAGATAAATTCCTGAACCTTTGTTTTCAGTGCTGAGCTTCTTTAACACTGTATTTATTTCATCCATATACCAATCATTGCCTACATCTTCAAATTTGCACAGTGTGTGCAAAATATACATGCATGAAAATATACTATATACCCTGGGAAAGCTGTGAAGAAAGAAAGCAGTTCTCTACTAATTCCCCTAATTTATTCACACAAAATGTCAGTGCAGTGTCATATAAAAATCTTTAATGATTTTAAAACAAATGGTCCCTGGGGCAGGAAAATAGTTATAGTACCATTTCTAAAATTAATTTAATTCCTTTGGAACAGATATAAAAGGTATGCCCACTCTATTGCAAGTAGCATTAGAAAATATCTAAAGGCTCTTTTCAGCAAAAATCAAACAGTATTCTTCAACCTTTCACTCAATTCAGGAGAAATGTGGTTCTTGGGGAACCTTATTTTACTCAATTTTGCCTTTGTGTAGAGTGCTGAAAAGCAGTCCATTGTCCCACTGCACCTTTTTCCATACCTCTCCTTTGGGGGAAAAAACTGATTAATTAGTACCCGTTATTTTCTTTACAGGGTTGCAGAAGCTATTTTTATTGCATTGCTAATGTGACTCATCATGGCATATTTCCTTAACCATATGCGCACAAGTTCAGGACAGTCAGTTATTTTGATATTCCTGGCCTGCAATCCTTCCCTCAGCAAATACATATGATGTTCATACATGGTCTCTTTTTGCCATCCACCATGCCTATTCAAATAGCATCATACCTTCTCACCATACCATATGTAGTTTCACTAGGGACAAGGGGTCACATGGGCAGCCTAAACAACTCCACAAGTTTGTTCTCTGCCTTTTCTTCTAGCACCACCACCACACAACCACCACACGGGAACCAAACTCCCCTTTGCCCATTATAGGCCCATGATCCAGAAAAGATTACCTGATTAATGGAGAAAAAGGGATATGGGACTTGGGAGCATCTGAAAAGATGTCCAGATATCATGCTAATAAGTATTACATAACACATGCCGATGGATAGGACACATGTTGCATTGCTAAGGACAACACATGCAGATCTAGTTTATCTGTATTTAGATACTACAGTGATGGGAGCTATGGATGGGACAGCTCTGGGTCCAGGGTAGCCTGTAGGTAGTGGGGGATCTGGAACCAGCAGCAGCAAGTGACCCACCCCAGCCCACCCCTGCTCCACCCCCATTCCAACACTTCCACACCATGCTCCTTTCCGGCTTCCACCCCCTTTCCTGAGTGATACTGGCATCCGGAGGTGACGGGGCAGATCAGGCTGGGGCCGAGTCACTCACTTCTGCTGGTGTCTGCCCGCCCTCACTAACCTCCCCGGCCACCCTGGGCTCCATATTACCCAGGTTAAGCACTAACACACAAGAAACACATCTAACAGTGTGGGATACACGCACACACCCATACACACCAGAAGACTGATGTTCTGCATAACTTCTACCTGGAATCAATTATGGGATAGAAGCAGATCAACAAAAGTCTGTGACTACCATGATTTGTTGCATGGGTGTCAGGATCCTAGCTAGACCAGTCAGACCCAGTGTCAGAGCAGGGTCAAACCTGAGGCTGAGAGTAGTGGAGAAGTTCAGAAACAGATTCTAGACCAGGCCAATACCAAGGGTCAGAGTTCCAAGTCAGCTTTCAGGGTCTAGTTCAGGAGGTAAAATTCAAATGAAGCCAAGGTTAAACCTACAGTTCAGGAGCAGTAATCAGGAATGGTCATAGCTACAGGAGAGCTGCACTGTTGCCTCATCACTTCTTTCAATGCCCCTTGGGTTTATATAGGGCAGGGAGCCAATCATGAGCCAGGAGGCTGCTGCCTGTCAGACCCCATGAAGCAGGACTTCCCATGGGCTGTATCCACAGCAGAGGTTGGGGAGTGGAGCACAAGCTGGTTACAGCTACTGCTGGGTGGCAGCATAGCAATGTCTGCAGCCTGGCATCTCTGCTGGCCTGGGTTCTAGATCTATGGGGCTTATAGGGGGTAGGATGCAGTTGCTGAGCTCTTTCTGTTCCATTTCATCCCTTCCCCTCCTGTGAGATTAGTGACAGCCACTCTGTGTCCCCTACCTAGAATGTCCTCTTGGCCCCTGAGGGGAGAGGGAGATCTCTGTCTGCTTCCTGCACCAGCACTGACTGGCTATTCTTGCCTGCCTGAAATTTGTGAAAGGACGGCAGCATGTGTCATCTTGGTGAGTGGCTCCAGCCCTGGCCAACACTGTGTTAAATTGCAGAAGTTGCCAGAACCAGAATTGAGAGCAGCGAGGTGCTCTCTCCTGTGTTCACAGTGCTCCCGGCTGGTGCCCAGGCAGGGTGGGAGAGGTAGCCTCAAATGCAGAGGAGATAAGACACATACAGATTGGGATGAAGAGTATGTGGGAGAGACAGAGTGGTTGGGCAAGAAGACTGGGAGTCGTAGCAAGGACAGGGTTGTATAAGGGCTGGAGTGGGAGCCAGAGAGGCAAGGCAGGAAGACTGAGGTCAGATGAGGGAGCCATGGGAGAAACTGAGATTGGTTGGGCAAGAAGCTTGGGACAAGAAACCAGGAGGAGAGTGGGACTCAGATGGGGAACCTGGAGTTAGAGGTGGGGGTAAGAGACTGGGTCTATCTGGGCAAGGAGACTGGAAAGGGCTTTGTGGAAAAAAATAGCACGTGATCACGTAGTTAAAGATTGTATCATAAAGTAGGCACAAGCGGGGCAAGCTGATGTTGCCTGTGAAACCTGAATTCTGACAATTCCCAACTTCTGAATGCTTGACTTTGCAACCTTAATGCAGGTTTTTGCCTGAAATATCAATTATAAGCAACTGATCAGCACATCTGAAGTTAATTTCTTTTGCCCGAACACCGTTGAGGTTGGCATGCTCTGCTGGCTTCCATTCCCCTTTGATGGGGTCACTGGGCTGTGTCCCCTCAGTAAGATTTTAGTAGCATCCAGCAGAAGCGAACCCAGAAAAAATTGTGTTAATCTCATGCCCAATTTCTGCACTAAAATAATGGACTTTTCTGGATGGTGCTGTAGAACATGGCCAGTCCCATGCTTCGTCCCCTTCTCCTGCCACACCCTAATGGAACCTCTTTCTCATTGAGTTTCCGTGGAAGGATGCTCAAGGAATTGTAGGAAATGGGGATGGTGCTGCACAATAGTTGCCCCCTCATGTGCATAAAGAGAGAGATATGCCCACAAAAGGGGTGCTCAGGGCCAATATGAATAAAGGCAAGTTCTTACAGCAGTGGATAAATTATCTTGAGTGTTTCCTAGGCTAGGAGAACTCTGGTAGTGAAAAAAGGTGTTTCATAGCTTATGGGTTTAGATTTGCCTTAGTAAACCAATGGAAAACTTAAAAGTGGGGAAGGAGAAGAATTCAGGGAGCAAGCCAAGCTATAGGTGACATGGGCTGTGTGGTCTTCAGCATGCTGATATAATCACCTTTCTGTTTTCCTTTCATACAACTTGTCAGTCACAGTGGAATGAATTCTTCAGCGTCAGGATAACATTGGAGCTTGGATGAGGGCTCTCTGGATGACAGTTAACCCAGACAAGATGGAGGCAAGGAGGTACACTGGGTCAAGCAAACGGAAGGGTTGTCCATAATTATGTCAGCACTCTGACTGAAGGAATGGGTCTGCCATTTGTCAGACAGATTTGCAATGAAGGAGTTTTAGTAGATCTTGCCTGCAGCTGGATACTTGGGTAGTAGCTATAGCCAAAAACTGTTTTATTCTATTTGCACCTGGCAAGAAGCTTGAAACGATTTCTTCCAGATATAGACTTTGCTACTATCGTCCATGTTTTTTCATCTTGAGTCTCGATTTCTTCAGTATGCTTATGTACGATTACAATCTGAGACTATCTGCAAACTGAAACTAGTGTTAAATGCAGCCACCTTCTTGTTGAAAGGTGTTTTATGATTAATACATTATACCTTTGCTCTGTAATTTGTCTGGTAGTCAGTAAGTTACTGGTTACCTGAGAGATTGCCTCTTCCCTCAGACCATGCTACCACAACTGCAATCAACAGAAACATTTAAACTTGCGGGCTCTTGATTTAAGTAAGAGTATGGGCTGCCCACTGGGCATTCTCCATGTAAAAACACTTGTGCCAGACCAGGCTGGGGCTCTTACTATTGATAGTACCAATGGAACTGCACCAGAAATAGCACACTGGTGGGAAATTTCCTGAAAATTATCAGTGTAGAGACAAAGCTTAGATAATTTAAAAAATTCCAAACACATGAAGTTCTGTTCAGTGATTCAGTCCACATGCTCCCACTCGCCTCCTCCCACATTCCTTCTGATGCTTTGAGAGAAATTAAGTTTTTAATTTTTTTTTAATGTTTTGTGCTCACTTCATATTTCTCTCCCTCCTTCTGCTCATCTTCCTCTCTATGAGGCCATCTCCAATATGGCTTTGGATTTGCAAATCCACCAAAAAAAATCTCCGTTCCCAATCACCCAAAACATTTTCAAAAGGACCTATCCTTTTGTAATTATCATTTTGTACTTCTATAGCACCTTTCATGCATGCATCTCAAATCACTCATTATTAAAATAGTTATGACTATAATTAAAGATGCAAGAAAAACTGTGTTTAGATCTGGATCTAGATTACACGTCGGACACATTTCAGTGAGTATTTCTTTGGTCAAAATCAGGGCTAAGGTTCAAGTTCATCCTCTATGGTACTACAGCCTCTCAAACTATTCTTATGAGATTTTGCTGACTGCAACCAGAATATAGAAAGTTATGTTTTTGGATCCAATTCGGAACCAAAATGACAGAGACACTCTCTTTTTCTCAGATTCCCTGAATTGGAGAGTGTAGGCAGCAGATGCAGAATGCATACTCAGCATTCAGAAGAGTTGGATGAACAAGAGTTATTCAGGGAGGAGAAATAAAATTGTCTAAAAAGGCAGAAAGAACAAACATACATTGGAGGAATTCAGTACTGCACTGAGATTTTCTCCAAGGGGTCTCAGGAGTATGGTTTCAGGATCAGAGGTAGTGAAGAGAGAAGCAAGACTAGGAACTGCAGGGGTGGAGAAAGCAGTACTAGAGTGGGCTAATTGAGTTGAGTGTAGAGAGAGTAGAGATGAAAATAGAGAACATGGAAGTGAGAAGGGAGGGAAATCATGAGGAAGCCAAGAAGGGGAGGAAGGACCTAAGAGTAGCAAGAAAGTTGGAGAGAAGTTGTGCAAAGGGAAGCTGAGAAAAGAGGGAGATATATTGAAAGACATTGTGATGGGAAAGAAGGAATTCTGAAATTACTTAATCACTCCCTGACTTTGTAGACCATGGAGGTCCTTGGTCACTCTCACAGTTTGCCCCACCTTTTTCTGTCAAGGCCATATTTTTGCCATTGATGGTAATTCACAGTAAGAGATCTGAGTTCTTGCTCAATATTATCCCTCCATCTACTCCTTGGTTAGCCAAGGAGGTCCTTCCAAGACATGCTTAGCTGGTCTGTCTTTCGTAATCGTAACCACATGCCCTGCCCTCTGAAATCATTTCAAAATAGTGGTCAGAAATAAAGAACAATTCATAGTAAAGAACAAATCAACACATTATTAAGAAATTGCATGGGAAAGTTTCTCCAAGGTTGGAGGTCAAATGACAAAGTTACAGAGAAGCAGCAAAAAACAGCAGCCTTTGTAAAGATTAATTGATGAAACCTCATGATATTCTTGTTAAAAAAATGTAAATATCCCTTTTATAGCTGAGGAAACTGAAGCACAGAGTTTAAACCTCTGATCCAGAAAAACACGTGTGCATGTGCATAATTTTAAGCATAAAAATATTCCCATTGCAGTCAATGAGAGTATTTCCATGTTTAAAGATACATGTGTATGTAAGGACTTTGCAGGAGTAGGGCCTATCCAGCAAAGATTGTATAACAAGCCAGTGTACATCCCCCAGTGAAATCCAGAAGCCCTAATTCCAGTTTCCTGGTTGAAATAGAGAATAGCATGGCTTCTTTGGCTCTTGAAGTATCAAAAATATAAATTACTGACAGTGAATCAGTGGCTTTTATCTTTTCTAGTTAGACTAGCCTAGAGGTGCATTTGGGTCTCCTGCTGAAGGTTAAGCCCACTGGGTGAACAGCAGAAAGACTGTCATCTTTAATGGGCTTATTCACCTGAATTCATCATTGGGGCAACTAATAAATTAATGATAATTTACAGTTATAAAGGACCCTTCATTCCAAAGTGCTTTACAAGCTTTCAGCTCCATGTATGGCACCTCTGGCATGGGAAGAGTGGAAACTATGCTGACAAGCATCTGCTGGTATAAAGTATTGTTAGCCAATAAGACCATAAGTGGTAGAAGTTTTTTGCTGCTTGTTATAAAATGTAAGATTCATTACAAGAATTGCTATTCAGCTACAAAGAAAAACATGAATTTAAAGTATGGTCTTAACATGTTTCTTCTCCCATGTAACTGTAATACAGTTGGAGATTGGTTTGGAATTTTTTACAGTAAAATCTTTTTGGCTATCATAAGATGATTCTCCTGCACTGACTAATAAAGCTGCAAGTTCTTCCATTACTCAACTACATATACTCCTTATTTACCTACGGTGTACATTTTACAAAGAATTTTAAAAGTTTTTTTCACTGCCAAAGCCTGGGCTCCTATTTCTGTGTAGAGTTGGTCAAATGATTCATTGTGAATTACAGTCATTCTGAATTTGGCAGTTCTTCGTTGAATAATTATTCACAAATTCATTTTCCTGTTATTCTCCCATCTCTATAGCTGGTCAGGTAATAATCAAATCACTCATTCACATTTACTTTTCAGTCAATCATTGAATAATTTCTTTGTAAATAGTTGTTTGCACTATTTACCACTGCTACTTCTTTGTTTCTCCAGAAGGGGCTGAAAACTTCACCAACAGCTAAGGCAGTACAAGGAACTGTTTTTGACCCATAGGTCTCAATCCTGAAGACAGTGAGAGTTTTCATAGTGATTTAATGGCAGCGGGTCTGGACCCCTGGCCACCATCAGGGTAAGTAGATTAGATAGATAGATAACATCACAAAACACAAGAACCAGGGACCATCCAGTGAAATGAATAGGCAATAGGTTAATAGGTTTAAAACAAACATAGGGAAGTACTTCTTCACACAACTCACATTGCCTGGGAGGCTGTGAAGGCCAAAATTATAACTGGGTTCAAAAAAGAATTAGACAAGTTCCTGGAGGATAGGATAGATAGTCAGGAATGCAACACCACACTCGAGTTTCCCTAAACCTCTGATTACCAGATATTGGGACTGGAAGACAGGGGATCACTCGATAAGAGCCCTATTCTGTTCCTTCCCTTTGAGGCATCTGGCATTGGCTGCCGTCAGAGGACAGGATACCAAGCCAGATAGACCACTGGTTTGACTCAGTATAGTTGTTCTTATGCCTTACAGTGATCCAGGTATTTCAGTTCACCTTTAATTCTACTAAACCAACTTCTGCATAAGCAATGCTTGCTGTACACTTACCACTATGTTTATAAAGAGAGATTTTAAGAGACACAAAGAGCAGTGAGGCACCTAAATAATGGGAGGTAAGTGCCTAATTGCCCTTTTGACTTTGAAAGTCTCCCCATAGTTAACACTGAGAAAAAGGATAGTACTCTTGCTCAAAACAAATAAATACAAATTGACTCCAATGTCTGGTACCACTATGGTAGTGCCTTTGATTCTAGTATTGCTGTGAATAAACAAACATCATAGGTTTGAATTTAGTGGCTGCACCTAAACAGAGATGCACAGTTCAGATTATTAACATATATGATAGCATACATTTGACAACAGATTACATTTTAAATGGAGATTTGACATTTTAATTTCAGCTGTGCCTTTAAATTTGTTCAGGTGGAAACCAGAACAAATGACCATCTCAAATAGATCATTAAACCATATGCTCTTATTCTTATTCTCCTGTAAAAAAAATTAAAGCTAAAATGCATGCAGAAAACTCAACTAGCTAACCTGCTTGATTTCCCAGTTAGGGGAGCAGTCAAATAACCTACTTATGCATAGGTACAGAACTGTGAACATCCAGGAAACAGAGGGGCACAGGGTGAGAAGGAAGAAAACAGGGTATCTTTGAATACTAAAGTAAATTTTGTACTTTTGAAAGATACAATTTGATAACCCTGGAGCCTGAAGTCCAATATTTATCGATAGGACAAGTGCAAGTCAGACAGTAGCAGTACAAACTTCCATACCTTCTTTGCAAATGTGCTGCAGTTCTGATGGAGGGGGACCACATCCAGGTGAGAGGTGGCAGTGAAGTCTAGGTGGTAGGTTTTCTAAGGCACAAATGACAGTTAGGCACCTAAATGCCACCTGTGCCTTTGAAAAATCTACCCCTATCTGCCCACATAGGATGAGAGTTTCAGAAACACCTAAGTGACTTAGTGGCACAAATCCCATTGACTTTCCATAGGACTTGGGCACCTAGGTCACTTAGGTACACCCATAGTCTCTGCTGAGACACTTAGCGTGGCTAGCAATTATGAGGGTAATCTGGTCTGTTGTCAACCAGCACAGGACTGAGGCAGGGATTTTCAAAAGCACAAGTGACTTAGGAGCACAAGTCTCATTGACTTTCAGTAGGACTTACTCTTCTAAAGCCTTTAAGCATTTTTGAACATCTCCCCTCAAGGCCACTAACTCTTTTTATACCAAAGATCACCAATCATTAGTAAGAAAGTAATGATTTTTCTCACCATAAACCTCAGCAAGATTTGAATGAATGACAAAAATGTGAATTATTTTAAGTCATTACCAATCCCCTGCGTCATCTAGTTCACCTAGGCCAGATGTTTTAACATCACTTTCAAAAGCACCAATTCTACAAATTGATACTTCCATCAATGACAACAACAAGTCTTCATTAATTCAGTATAATGTCTTCCCAGCAAGTAGCGTTTTGGGCGGTCAGGGTTTTATGGAATGAGGATATTTAGCACAGTAGTACCCATTAAGTGGATGGTAGATTTTGACATAGCGAATAAATAGGAATAAAGGAGTATAATTCCACATATGAAATACAGCACCTGTCTTTGGATCCCAACCATCTCTTTGTTCAGCAGCAGTAGGCAACCTTCACTAAACTGGTTTGAGCCAATTCCAATATATGATAAAGTGAAACTTGCCATTAGTGACCACCCAAGAGAGCCACAAAATCTGTTTACTGGTAAAGTTGGATTTTCTGTCAAAACAAAGCATACTGTACTGGACACCTTGGGCATACTTTAAGGTGGTCAATATGGGGTTTATTAAAGAAGGCATTAATATAATTTTCATTGCACTGATCCACCGGTTTGGCAAAGCAGACTCGTATGCTCTGCGCATTGTCAAGCAATTTATCTTCATTGGTGAGCAGTCTTACAAAAAAATAAAAATAAAAGTAATGCAGTCTGGACTGTTAAAATGGTGATACAGCCTCTTAAAGGCCCAGTCCTTCAGTTCTTACCTTGACAAAATTTCTACTGAAGTCAATTAGAGACAGAAGGCTCAGGCCCTATGGAAACAAAGCTTAGTTCCCAGATCAACACTAAAGGGTGAATATGCAAACCAGACTCGTCTGTGACTTCATGAGGAAGCCAGGCCTTTTAGTAATGCAACCCAGCTCCAAAGGGGATGAGCATTTCTATAGCAAGACTGAATGCTGACCCTTACGATCCCTTACCCAAGCCAACCAAACTGGAAAAGGATAAGAACCAGTTTTTGCTCCATCTCCTCACAGTAATCGTTTCTGCAAAAGAGCAAAACAGAATGGCTTTGTTTATGCCTTGAAACAAATACGTTACCTACAGCCCTTCTGAACAAGTTCAATAGAATTTACTAGAAAATGACAACATTTCTATAGGTTTTTTTTTTAAACAGTCATATAGAAAATGAATAGAGGATTATATCCCTGCTATAGAATTCTCTCAGATGGTACAAAAGCATATGGCAAAATTATCACATTTTATGGGTTTTCGAGTAATATCTCTAAACTCCTATTGGTTTTATCACCATTACATTTTATAAGACTTTCCGAAAAGAGACAGGATCTGAGATTCATTTTTTAAAGATAAATTAATACACGTGTA
Organism: Chelonoidis abingdonii; assembly: GCF_003597395.2. Classification (NCBI taxonomy): domain Eukaryota; kingdom Metazoa; phylum Chordata; order Testudines; family Testudinidae; genus Chelonoidis; species Chelonoidis abingdonii. The sequence goes on along the minus strand of NC_133778.1, from coordinate 49,664,046 downwards.
TAGCTATGTATCCCATATCTATGTATGAATATACTGCATTGCCTGTATATTCATGAGTACACTTTTTAAGAAGTAAAAAGAAAATAAGCTGCCTTAATTGTAAAGTGGCAAAGCATTCACTCTTTAAATCTAGTTTTCACAGAGATGTATGGGAGAGAACTCTGCCATGTCAGCCCTTCCAAGCTACCCACCCAGCAGAAGCTTGATGCCAGGAGAGTGACCAGCATTTCAGATGCCTCCTGTAGGGACCTGTGATACAAGATCTTCTGCCATGTAGTGAGAGCCATATAGCAACATCCAAGTGATAGTCACAGTGAGTTACCAACTGCTGTTCTGACTAGAATTAATGTACTCTGATAGCTGCCGTCCAGAGAGGGAAGGGAATAACATGAGGAGTCCCTGTGGATAAAAAGAAGCATTTCACTTTCACCTCTACATTAACATTGGTTACCGCAGGGTGTACTGGGGAGTGTTTTTGGAAATGGTATGTAACAAGTGCTTTGAACTCTAATGATTCTTCTAAAATTGAAGACTTTCCTCAGCTGTTTGTGAGCTAGTTTTGCAGTTCTGCCAAGAGATAAAGAGGACAAAAGCACCACCTTGTGGCTAAAGGACAAATATATTTCTAGACAAGCAATTCAGTATTATAGTACACAACTCTTTTCTGAAATATTTTTCATTCTTCTTTTCAAAAAAGCACATTATGGCTTTTTTCCCAAAAGAATCATCAGCTACAGTAAATGAACACAATTGAATTCCAGATTTAAATCAATATAACTGAATTTCAGGTTTAATTTGTTTCCTCTAAGATTATGAAGAGGCCAAAGCATATGAAAGAAAAATTTCATAATCTTATCATAAAACAAAATGCCAATTTAACTTTAAACTCAGATTGGGGCTCTGTTACTTACCTGTTATATTAATAAAATCATCTTTATGGATAATTTCTTACAACAAAAGTCCCAATCCTGCAATGACTTACATACATGCCTACATAAGTAATTTTACTCACTGTAGTTCCATTGATTTAATTGGGACTGCTCATGGGCTTCAAGTTAAGCACATGTGTAAGTCTGAGCAGGATCAAGGTCTAAGGTTTCTGCCAACAATTTGTAAAAGGGGTAGGAGGGAAATCCCTGTGGATTGTTGAACTCTTATTGCTAAAACAAATTTTTCATGCCAGCCTTGTTTCAGCATGAAGTCTTAACAGTCTATAATGAAACTGATTCACCAGCCTTGTTTCAGCGTCCTATAACTGCGCTTTTGTTTCTTAAGGGGAAAATATCATTGGTCCCATCCTCAGATTATCAATACAGGGCCTGGTTTTCCTCTCAAATATACTAGCTGTATAGCAGTATAAACTCATAGATGGCATTGGAGTTACTCCTGATTTACCTCAGCATAAGAGAGAGGGAAAACAGGCCTACCCCCTCCACTTTCCAAATACAAAAAAGCCTGTAAGTTTACATGAGATGTTTTAATAGCAAACAAGGCAAGTTTTAAAGCAGAAAATCCACACACATTTCTGGAAGATTTGCTCTTTAGTCATAGTTTAAAATACCAGATCTATATCTGATCACCTCTAATAGGAAGGATCAGCTCATTTGTCTATTGTTCATTTTCTCTTTCATGTGTTATTATCACTGTTATAATAAAAATTCATGAAAATCAGTAGAATATGGATATTTATTTCTTCGTTCCTAAGGAACAGGATCACACATTTAAGTCTTGAATGTGACTTCTGCTTTTTATTGACACTACATGTGGTGTGGGCAGATTTGGGTTTCTTTATGTAGGCACCATACACTGGGTTATTTAAATTACTGTGAAGAACATTCTGATTGCCTCTGGACATACCAATCAGATTCATACTACTAATTGCTTTCTCCTGGTTGTAATAGATTAAAGATTGTTTTTACTTTCATATGCATGATGCACATGAATTGCACTGCAAGGCCGTGACATATAGTCTTATGGCTGTCACCCTGATTGCCATAACGTGACATATTGTTCCATGGTTATCCAAATTATCTACACATCATCACTCATTCTCAGGACAGGATTGTGAAGTCGAATAACTGCCTGGTCATTCAGGATTAAATTTTTGAAAATTAATCTATTTAAATAATCATTCATGTAAAGAGATCAAATTATAGGTATCTCATTGTTATTGTCAGTTACTTTAACAATCATGAGGTTTGTGATTTATTCAACCAGGACCAGATTCTGTGCCTTCATACTGAGATGGAATGCAAGAGTAACTCAAATGAACTCAATGTCACTAGTTCTACTAGTGTAAGTGAGATTAGAATCAGGTTCCAGAGCTTCACTGTTCCAGTTAAATTTTCTCAGGAAAACATTTTCCTCCTTGCTTCAAAAGAGGAAAAGGCAACAGAGAGTTGCCTAAGTCCAGATTCTGATTCAGGTTTGAGCCCCTCCTCTGTCCACATACAAATCAATCTGACTCGGGTCAGCAAGCAATTGGGTCCCGAATCCTAGGACTCTGCTGTAGGGTAGGTCAGAGGCTGAGTCCTGCTATGATTTGGATGCCTGCCCTGTCATTTTGCAGCATGGATGTAGCATAAGATGCTGAACTGAATCAGTCTGTGTAGTACAGTATGGACACATTAGCCCACTGTGGGTATGTCTATATGGTGCAAAAAAAAATAAAAGAAAAAAAAAGCCATGGCAGAGACTCTCAGTGCCTGAGTCTATGAGACTCCCATTATAGCACTAAATATAGCTATGTAGACATTCAGGCTTGGGCTGGAGCTTGGGGTCTGAAAGTCACCCACTTCCCCAGGCTTAAGAGCCTAAGTTCCAACCCAGGCGTGAAACTCTACATGACTATCTTTAAGCCGGGTCTACGCTGGGGGGTGGGGTCGATGTAAGATACGCAACTTCAGCTATGGGGATAGCATAGCTGAAGTCGATGTATCTTATGTCGACTTACCTCCCATCCTTACAGCACGGAATCGATGGCCGCGGCTCCCCTGTCAACCCTGCTTCCGCCACTCACCCTGGTGGCATTCCACAGTTGACGGGAGTGTGTTCGGGGATCAATATATCGCATCTAGATCCCCAATAGATTGATCGCTACCCACCAATCCGGCGGGTAGTCTGGACGTACCCTTAGCGCTACAGCATAAGACCGAGCCTGTCGACCCAGATTCTGAAACTCGCTGCCGTGGGGGAAAGTGGGGTGTTAGTGTTGTGTAGACATATCCTGAGAGAGCCAGGTCAAGATTTGCAATGCACTGTAAAGGCTCAAGCATGGGCTTGGAAGCACTGCGTCCATAAACCCAGGTCCCTGAGATCCAGGTTTACAATGTAGTGTAGACATACCCTGAAAGGTTTACATTGCATTAATAACTTCAAATGATTATGATATTCAATAGGCCACAAATAAATGCAGTAAATAGCAGATAGTTTATAGACATTTGATTGCGTTTAGAGTGAGACAAATACTGCTAAAAATATTTCCAAAACTATTTGAGTTTTTAATTAATTCACTTTGGTTCTGTTTGTACTCCTTTAAACTTACTTTCCACAAGCGTTCTAGCTAAATGGGTTTACTGGCAAGAATGTTGGCTCAAACATCAAATTTTAAGTGAACATTCCATAATATTTATACTAAGCAAATTCAAAATTCATAACTACTGAATTTGCACCCAAAACCTGAGTCTAAGGGTTATGCTCATCCAATCAGAAAGCAGGAACTTATCATGAGACCAACATGTCCAACTAAACTGACTCGAATTTCACATATCAAAGACTCACAGAAAGCTGGTCATGAACAAGCTACAGACTAAAAATTGTGCACACAAATTATCTGGCAAATGATTTCAAACAACAAGTAAAGGCAGAAAAATCTTGATCCATTCACAGAAATTTGTCAAGAGAAAAAGCTTAAATTAATCAAATAAAAATTATTCTTTCTGATTTATTCACTCAGCTGTACTTTTATTACAAAAATATTAATAAATTCTGCATTAAACTGTAATAAAAGAACAAGATAAGATATAGGCGTACCTGAAACAAAAAGCCTCACGGGATACTTAGGGTAACTCACAGATAGAAACTCTCCTACCTTGGTCCAAATAGAGCCTACAATCTAGTCTTTACTGGGGCACCAAATATTATAAGAACATATTTTTACTAGACTTCCCGACCGAGCAATTCACCAGCATTTAGAACAATATTTGCTATATGTTATTTGTTATACCTTAAAAGAATGTTTAGTCATCCAATCAAGAGGCAGAAAATACCATGTAAATTAGGTGACCAATCACACACCGCAAAGAACAAATAGTTGAGCTGAGCAGTTTTTGCACACCTCAATTATTATTTGAATAATAAAAACTTTTACAGTAATCTAGATCAGTTTGTGTATTAATCTCAAATAGAATAAAGGTTATGAATAATGTATTTACAGTGACAATTTCAACAAACTCTAGAGAAGATTATTTTTAAATTCTTATCCTTTTTTAGTGGATGATTTAAGACATTAGGATCACAGGTGAAGAATGGAACAGGAGAAGTAGAATGGGGAAGGAGAAGCAGAAAGGGTAAAATTAACTGCTATTTAATATTTATTTATTGTTAGGCAGGCGGGGGGACATTTTGTAGGTGAGGAAGTGCAGGATAAAACACTACTTTTAAGTTAATTTGTTTCATCTGGTAATGTATTTTGGAATATTATTCAGTATCTGGCACCTCTCAGATCACAGTATATTCTTTATAGTTCATACTAGATCTCACATCCTGAAGCAGTGATTTCCAGTGGTCCTTTAACCGTATTCTAACTCTCAATGTCTATCTTTGCAACTTCTGTATCATTTGATTCTACTCTTATTTTCTGAACCTTCTTTCAAAAAACTCACAGTCTGAGAGAGAGCTCAAGTAAATCTGAAGCAGAAGAATAAAGATGGTAAAATCATTAGAGCTTGGCCAAAGAGGTCATGTTTCCATTTTGGTTTTGCAAAATTAAAAGAGGTGGTAATATCCAGGCTCCTTTTCATCAGAACCACCAAACTTTGGAGCAGGAACTGCATATGGACAAAAGAATCTGGTTAAGGTTAATGGCCACAGCCTTTGTACTGAGTCTTATGCCCTGAAAGCTCTGCATTCTCTGATCTAAACTTTGTTTATGAGGCAGGGTTTTGTTGAGTCTTTCAGCATGAAAGTTCATTTTGGAATTCTTCAGATGACAAACTATAGTAGCACAATATCAATATCAAAATAGTAGGACAATATCATCTCTTCCTTCTCTGAAAGAAACATTGAAAGACTAAGTTCAATGGCCTGCCCTTGTCTTGAAAAAATTGAATTACAATGCTGAGCAAAATGTTGTGCCAAAATGGTAAAGTGCAACTTCAATCAATGCTTTTGCAAATATATGAAAGTGCATATGCAGCTCTCTATGTGGCTGTGGTTTCACAAGTGAGAGAAAATGTATTAACATCAGTGCAAAGTGTAGCTCAAATACTCAACCACAAAACACACAGGACTCCATAGTATTCATTCTGTCCCTTCTCACAAAAGCTAGCCATTTCCAACTCCTGCCATGCACAGCTGTCAGAGAAATACAGCATTACCACTGCATTGTGTTCTCACTCCTATAATGCCTCCCACATGGAAAGAATCTCTATAAGTACATATGAAACACATTCATCTCTCACATATGACTCCAATTCACATTGTATGTTGCATCTTATTAAATGCAGATGTCACAGGAGTGTCTCAAATATTGTATAAACATATGCTCATAGCAATGCCAGCACAGAAAGGGCTAATACAATTTAGCCTGGCCACATGCTCACATGAATGTTTGTGCAGGTAAGATTGTCTGATGTTCATAATCCCCAGTGTGAATGTGAATCAGTTTCATTATAGACTGTTAAGACTTCACATTGGTAGCATCTCTCAATTAATGTAATATCAGTCTGTGCTCAAAATAAAAGCAGACAAGATAGCGGGTCAATGTGCTTCTGCACATAGTACCCCTAAACATGTGCTTCTGCACTGTACCCCCTAAAGTGCTGCGTATTGTGTTGATTTTTCAGTGAACAGATTGTACTATCAAAGCAGTGACAAGTGAATGTTGGTATTTCACACTAGTGCGGAGAAATATGACAAATTATTGTTTGCTGTGAGCACCCTTTATTTGGATGCTATCATTCTCTCTCTGATCTGCAATTTTCAATGGGTATCATAGAGTTTAGCTCATTTGTTTATTAACCATACCTAACGTTCTGCTGCTCACACCTCTTTGGCTTATCAGTCATATGCAAGTCACTTCACCATGACAGTTCCAAATGGCCACAAGATAGATTTCATGCATAAAAGGATGTGTAAACAAAAATCAATTAAACTATAGCACACTCCTGAGATGTGTAGTGCATAGCTCATATTACCTTACAGCCCTGTGATCTCTTGTACTGATACCACAAACTTCTGACAGGTAATGCAGGAAGAATGGTAGGCAGAGTAGTAGCTTGCAATTATCATGAGCTAATAAACTTGATTAGCTCATGATAATTGCCCATCAGGAGATCTCTTTCTCTGGACCAAATTAAGTCTTGGCAAAGCACGTGCAACACCAACAACTTTTTAAACACCTGACTTTAAAGTTCTGAATTTTTTTTTTTAGCATTTTTAATACAGATGTACCTTTACCTGTAGAAATATTCATAATATTTGATGTTAAATTTCTCATTCTTCATAAATTTATGAAGCCCCAGTGATGACTAATACTGTTCAAAAATATATGGACAGCATGATCTGTTGCCCGAGGAGCTCACAGTCTAGCTCGGATACTAGGCTACACCAGAAAGCAGCTGAAACACTGAATAGTACAAACTGAGCAGCTGAAAAACTCTCTGGAAAAGAGTTTTATGATGGGATTTGAAGTGGAAAAGAAGATTGTTTAGATCGTGAGAAGCTGGAGGCAGATCTGGGTGTTGGAGAAGAATGGAAGAAGGAATGATACCAATAATGGTTAAAATATACAAGGAAGGTGGCAATTAAGGGAGAACATAGGGGAGAATGGAAGAGTGAGAGAGATTATTTGAATATTTAAGAGCGATTATCTTCACTTGAAAGTTGCTATGAAGAAGGTTGGCTCTGGGATCTAATTAATCAGTATTACTGAGTATTGGACTGAGTATTTTTCTATACTGCATAGTAGAGATGGGGCACTTGCATTAGACATGTTTGCCTATGTGAAAATCCTATAATGAAGTTGTCAGTATAATAATGAAGTTGCTAACCAGCAGATCTGCTAGTGTTGCTCTGATCACAATGAAATTTGATTATCTTTCTCCCTAATAAGTGCCATCTTCTTTGTATTGCATGTTGGGGCATGTATGTGACTTGGAAAGCCCTGGGGAAGCAGAACAAAGGATGAGTAAACATTCAGTTTTCCGGTTTGCTGTGATAAAATGATTTTACCTGAAACCAAAGCATTAACCATGGCAGAAGTTGTCAGCCTGAGCTTTGCCCAGGTTTATAGCTGACACACCTTGCAAAGGTATTGTCATGATTTGTATTAAGCTCAGAATCCTGAGGACTCTACCTGAAGGTGCTGTGCACAGTAAAAATGCGGAAGAGAGAGAGAGAGAGAGAGAAAGACATATTCATCATTAGGATCCTACGGTGAGGGATTTGAATATCAGGATGAATTAACTTTTCTCCTCACTCTTTCCCTCTATCCCCTGCCTTAGTGCTATCTCCCACTCAGGTTTTGCTCTGTGCCTTTCCCTCCCTTTGTAAAACATAACCTCCTTCTTCTCTCCAGCCTGCCCTCCAAGATGAATTTGACAGCCACCCCTCTCAAGGCATGGGGAAAACCCACATTATCTCCTTTTCCAATCTTCACCTCTAGGCTGCATGGCAGGAAGCCGTGACATCCTTGTCACAGCCACTGCTGTGATTCTTCTACTTCCTAGAATCTGGCTGGATTTTGCAGTAGGGGGAAGCAGGCCAGAGAGCAAGAGCAGGTCAGATAGGAAGAAAAGGTAGCAATAGGGTGAAATGGGGCTGGACTTTTTTTCCTTTCAAGGGTCCTAACCTGGACCCTCCTCAAAATGGTCATAAATTTTCTGTCCTCCCCTAGCACAGCAAATACGCAAGCATATAGCTCAGGAAAATGGCCAGTCTTAATGGTATAAGATATTTCTAAACTTATCCAGTATCCTAAGGGTTTTACGTATTTTAAATTCCATTTTCCCTATTACTCATCAATCTTTTTCTCTAGTTTTGGAGGAGAGAAGTCTTGGGACTCAGGAAGGAAGTGTGAATATTTCAGCTAAGCTTACAGATTTTCAGCTTGTTGCAATAAATGTGCCAGAAAGACAGAAGACCGAACAAATAGTTGGTGGATATGAACCTGTAACAGTTTGCTGCTTGCCCACTCCTTTGAGTTGTCACACTGTGATGATGATTCCAAAAATCTCCAGCTCCTCACCAACAACTTGACAAATTTAGTTTAACTATTTTGATGTAATAATCTAATTAGGTAAACGGTTTCAGCGACCGATTACGTTTTGCTAATTTCAACCATCTGCTTCAACATTTGCTCTTATGTGTACTAGATTTCAGAGCGCCTTTGCTCTAACAATAATTAATGAAACTGTTAATAAGCTACATATATCATATTATGCTGCAATAATTTATCAAAGATAATGTTACAAGACAAATTATATTTAACAATTATAGAAAATGGCTTACATCACTAAATGTTGCACACTGCTAACTAGTTTCTTTACTCTCTTCTTAATGAATTCCCTAATTAATTTAATGCACACTTTATGCATAATTTGAAATTTAAAAACATTGCTGGGTCAGGTTTTACCATCCTCTTTTACATGCTGTCTGCTTCTACAAGATATATATTAGCAAAACATGACCTCTATGCAAATTACAGAGACCTGCTGTTATTTTCATTCTGAATGCTCATGAACACATTCTAAACTGTGCTCTCTCTCGCTCTCTCTCGCTCTCTCTCTCTCTCTCACACACACACACACACACACACACTACTTAGGCCAGGTCTACACGACGAGATAAAATTGATTTTAGATACGCAATTTCAGCTACGAGAATAGCGTAGCTGAAATCGAATATCTAAAATCGATTTACTCACCCATCTTCACCGCGCGGGATCGATGTCCACGGCTCGCCATGTCGAATCCAGAAATCCGTTCATCTTGGTGGAGTTCCGGAATCGATCTAAGCGTGCTCAGGGATCGATATATCCCATCTAGATGAGACGCGATATATCGATCCCTGAGCAATCGATTGTAACGCGCCGATACGGCGCGTAGTCTAGACGTGGCCTAAGATAATGCCCTTTGGTATTCCTAAATTGTTTCTGTTGCTGACAGGAAGAATCTAGCATTACATAATAGTGATCCATGCTTACAAACACCACTTTAGAATTAGGTAATTATTTATACTAAAAAACATAGGTGGCTATTTTAATCCTTTATTATATAATCATTTCCATTTTGGGCAAGGATGTTTTCAGTCCTATGTTGTACTGCCAGCTCCCTACAAATGCAGCATTGCCAACCCCCAGAGTTCAAAAATCATGCGTCAGGCCCCAAATAATAGTGAGATTAGCTTTAAAATCATGGTGTTTTGAAAAAAAAACATTTTGCATTCTGTTTCTTTGCCTTTTCTTTTGTGAGCCATTAGGGTACACTCTAGGTCACATTTTCAAGATTCTTTTCACAACCATGAGGGTTAGACTTTTTTTTTTTTGTTAATGATAGCTGATGTTCTCACCTAATCACATGGCTTCAAGAGCTGGGACTTTAACTAGACCACCAAATATTTTGTGATTCCAGAGAAAATCAGAGGCAACCTTAATTTTGGCATTTCCTAACTTTGGAATGTTTGACTTTGCAGCCTTCATGTTAACAGAACTAGAGTTGCCCATTCAACTAATCCCTTCCATAAACTATTCGACAGTTGCACACTAGGTTTAGCTAGATCCATCAATATAAATAAAGCACTTCTTTCTAGTAGGCATATTATATGTATATAAAAATGTAATATTCTTATGACAAGTCTTGAGTTCTATCCCACCATTTGTAAACATGCTCTAGGATTTGTGTGTGTTTATATATTGATTTGCGTTTGTTCTTTAGTTGTGTAAACAACTTGTATTATAGAAATTATTTAATATAAATCTATAAATTTTGATTTTGAAAGACAACTCAGATACATTTTCACAGTTAAGTAGCAGCCAGTTGTTTGTTCCTGTAACAAAAACCTCAGATTCCTAAACATTTGTCAAAGAACTAAATTATCAGCTTTGCTCCTGACTTCATGGCTAACATTTAGCAATCTTTGCTACTTAGAAGTACAGAAGTTTCTGGAACAATATATGAATGCTGCTTACCATAGAAAATGCACATTACAGTTTTCTGCTATGCTTAAAATTACTTTGTTCCTGATAAAGACTGTGAAGGCTGAGCCAAAGGAAACAGTTATGTAATGCTGTGCTTAAATAAAACCTTGACTTAATGTTAAATGACAAATCTATTTCATTCCACTAAAAATAAGTATTTTGGTATGTTGAAATAAGGTTTTATTTGGAAGAAAACAGTCTGAACCTTGGAGTTATCATTGCATCCAGAAGCCAGGAACTGAAGAAAATGTAGGAAATTCTCTTTTCAGTTTATAAATATCCATCCTAACTCAACCAGTGACACAGTTCAAACACTTAGAATGTATTCCTGAAGTGTGTATGTAAAAGGTCCAAGTTTCAGAATCCTACAGGTATTTTCTGTTTCTTTTTTTACAGTGTTGACCCCAGAATTGACTACCAGGGCCCATTTTAGAACTTTGACATCTCAGATAGGTTGCCCAATTCCTCATTTCGTTTTAATAAATAATAATAATTCATGCTTATCTAATGCCTTTCACCCATACATCTCAATACACTTTAGACAGGTGAGTAGAAATCCTTATTATTGATTGGGAAGCTGAGAAGCAGAGTGGCTAACTGAATTGAACAAGGTCACACACAGCACATTAGTGGCAGAGCTGGAAAGATTAAGGCCTAGCTTAAAAAGCATCCCCCTGAGTGACATAAGTTTCACCAGCGTAAGTGGTAGTATGCACAGCGCTATGTCTGTGGGAGAGCTTTTCCCACCAACAAAGCTAATGCCGCTCGTTGGAGGTGGTTTAATTGTCAATGGGAGAGCTCTCTCTTGTTGGCATAGAGCAACTACATGAGAGATCTCACAGAGGCTCAGCTGCATCGGTACAGTTTGTGCTGCTATAAGGTCTGTAGTGTAGACATAGCTTTATACCCCTAAACCCTGATGGCTGGGGAATGAACAGCAGAAATGAATGACTTATAACCTACTGGGTGAGTGCTGAGTTCAGACAATGCTGCCAAATTTGCAGCCATGGGAAACCCTCGGTCATATGGCCGCACCCCACTCAAGACTGCTTAAAATGTTAGCATGTCATCATGCTTCAATGCAACTTTGTGTGAAGCATGAGCTGCTTTGTGGTGAATGAGATCCCTAGAGTGATAACTTGTGTATCTAATTGGTATGTCTTTCTCCTCTATCATGGCATTACAAAGGGTACATCTATACTACCCACCGGATCGGCAGGTAGTGTTCAATGTATCAGGGATTAATTTATTGTGTCTCATCTGGACGCGATAAATCGATCCGCGAACTGATGCCTGTACTCCACCTATGCAGGAGGAGTAAGTGGAGTCGACGGAGAAGCTGCGGCAGTCGAATGGCCACCGTGAGGACTGCCAGGTAAGTCAAACTAAGATACTTCGACTTCAGCTATGCTATTCACATAACTGAAGTTGCATATCTGAGTTCGAACCCCCCCACTAGTGTAGCCCAGGCCAAAGTCTCCTTTTCTTCTGTTTAACTGGAAACCTCCATCTACTATTTCCCTGTCCTCCTCCACAAATGCATAGCAAGTCTGGACACATTCCCTGTTCTCACCTCCCACCATGGGATGAACTCCCTCCCCTCCCCCTACCCACCTCCACCTCATCTCCAGACAGCAGACATGGCAGAGCAGTTTGGTGGTAGGAAGAGAGAGTTGCACACTGAATTTTGAGCCTTTCTGCCAGGAGCCTATATTGAGTGACTTTTCAATGGGTCCCAGATTTGACTGAACTGGCCCTGCATTGAGCTATCTCCCAGTCACTAGCCCAGCCTTCGAATCATATTTATGGCCATTGTCTCCCATTTACAGTACACTGATTTTAATGAAGAATAAACTATGCCAGTACCTTGATCCTTCTAGTTAATATGCCTCATTACAAAGGCACGTGATAGGAATTTTCATTCTATTAGTCACTCTTTGGAACCTTATGCAGGTCTCCTGCCAAAATCAGCTCAGCATCTGGCAAAAACCCCACATATATATAATTATTCTGGCAGATTGAATTCAGCATTTTGTTGCGCAAGTAATTCACAAGTAAAGCTCCTCTGCAACTTACTGCTCCCAACACTCATGTTAATATGAAAGATATGGGCAGATCTCAGACATAAAACTAAGAATTTTTTTGGAGAAATTCTCTGACTGTACAGATGATCGGAACAAGGTGGAAAAGAACTAGGACACCTCAAACTCTTAATGTTTTAGGTACCTAGAGGTCCCCAGAATGGAGTAAGGGGGAGAATTTCTGACTACCTGCCATATGTGCCACTACTGGAAAGAAGATACTGCGCTGGTAACACTGACAAGGGCCCAATCCTGCAAGGTGCAGAGCACCTCCTGAAAAGGCCCGAATACCCTCAACACTCATTAATGTCTACCTTGCCTTAATTTGCCTTCACAAATTAACTGTCATTATTCTAAGTAGGGTCTCAGCTTTTGAAGGTGGTGCTCCTGGTGATAACATCAGAGAACAACAGTTCAAGTACGCAAGGGTACTTGGAGAAAAAACTGGAATGTTTGAATCTATTCCAAATTACTCTTCATACAGTGTTTTATAACCACACTGCTTTAAAAATCTATCTTCTCTCTCTGCTGGTGTCCTCTCTTCTCTTTCTCACTTGCCTTTCCTGCAGGACTTCCCAGTTTTAAAATCTTTTGTTTTCACTAGCTTATTAAGGATCACTTGCCAGATTTTTCTGAATAGCACAACAGGCTGCAGAAAGTTTGGGTCTTCCATGCTCCTAATGAAAACATAATAGTCAGTGAGAATCAAAACAGAGATTTAAGTTACTGAGACATAATTTAAAAATATGTTTTGGTATTACAAGCAACCTGAGAAAATTTTAGGGTACAATAGTACCCCCACTCTAGAGCAGTCCATAGAGTTTGGGATTCCTAGAATAGCATGAGTCATTGCTGAAAGGAGAATTAGTGACACAGAAACTCAGGATTTTCCTTCTACTCTGTTTGCACAGAATTCCTGTTCACCTTGAATAAAGAGGGCAACGACACAGCTTTGTCTGTCCCTCAGTAGCTACACTCAGACCCTTTCTCAAGCACACAGTGCCAATTTCAGTTTGTGCTCTGTGTGTTATCCCAGCTACAAACACTAACAGAATAATACATTTCTAACTGAAGTCACTCTAAGTCTTTCCTTAGTTCCTCAATGTGAGTTAAAGGTGCAAGTACTGGCTTCACTCTGCAGCCCCATGGTGTTCTTTTCGTACATGTGGGCTGATTGTGGGCATTCTCTTGTGTACAACAACAATACCAGACATGGTGCCTCCAGCTCAGTAGGAGCTTTGGGTGGACATCTGGTCATCTTTGTTATGACAACCGTTTTAAATCAGATATATGCATATAACATTTGTTTTAATAACACCATCAAGTACAGAGTGTTACCTTTCAAATATATTCCTATTTCCTTCTATAGATGAGGCCACTTTCCTTAAATGCATTTGGCTTTTCAATATAAATTGGAACTGATTAAAGACCTTGATGTCAACATCCATTCCTTGGCTCATGTAGTTCCATGTACCATGGAATATTGTAATCCTCTGTGAGAGAGAATTCAAGCCAACAGGTGATCTTGTTTACCCTGTAGAATAATGGGATTAGGCAATGTACGTCATCATTCCTGTAGGCCAGGATGCTGCCTCTAGCAGTGTTTGAGACCTGATGCTTCAGAGAAAAATATAATTAATCAAGACAGTTGCATTATGGTAGGGTAATTTCTTCTTGACCTATAGGCAATCTCCTTGACCCTGAATTTTGCCTTACCTTACCGAGATGCAATACCTTAGACACCATGGGAGTAGCTATAAGGTCATCTCCTCTCTTGAGGCCCTTCTGACAGAAAAATCACCGTGTCTTTAACTCCAAATTTACTTTCCTGCATGGGTTTAAATCTGATCCTAACACTATTCTAATGTACCAATGATCTGGATTTAATTACTTAATTTGTCCCTATAATGGCAGCTGTCTCACATCAAGAAATGCTGTGCAAATGCCTGGAACCTTTGTATTGCCAAGCAGGAAAACTAGAGGATAGAGTTTACAGTGGGAATGTTTGACCACATCAACACCAGCAGTGCATTTGTCATGACACATAATGTGAAGGTAAAGTTTAAAAAAATGCAGAGGGTATACCACCATTCACAGTGAATGAGTCATTCATTGCCCGACTGTTCTAGATTACAATGGTAAGCATTTCCTCTTGAGTTACAGGTAATTAAGAGCCTAGTCTTGCCAGGTGCTGAGTGCCCCCTGAGAGGTGCTGGGAACTGAGGGTCTCCAGCACTTCAGACAATTCCATGACAAACCAGTAACAAAATCATAACTACCATCTAAGGCCCCAACTGGGCATTCAGATCCACTAGCATGTACCCTCCTGCTTTGTGGAGCTTGGCTGAGATGCATGGGTCTTCCATAGTGGAGCAAATGGCAGAAGCAAGACCTAGATCTGCAGTGTGCACTGTAATTCTCAGACATAATTTGTTTTTTATATATTTATGTTGTGTATCACTTTTCAAATGTCAGTGTTATTGTCCCAAATTTTAATGGTTGCAGAGCCATAGTACCTCTGGCTTTGGAATATTACCGTAGAGCCCATCAGTACCTGATTCAGGCAAGTGCTGCGCACCTGCAACTCACTTTAATTTTAGTGGGATCATTTAGCATTTC
This sequence comes from Chelonoidis abingdonii, assembly GCF_003597395.2. NCBI lineage: Eukaryota > Metazoa > Chordata > Testudines > Testudinidae > Chelonoidis > Chelonoidis abingdonii. The sequence continues at coordinate 49,648,929 of NC_133778.1, read as the reverse complement.
TCAGAACAAGTCTCAAAAAAGGAAGTGGACGGACGGTCCTGAAAAATAAGATCGTCTATATTATTTATCCACAAAACAAGATGCTAAGGGCCAATATCACATTTTCCCACTACTGTTTCTCACACTCCCTGTGCCCAAGGGCCCTCCCTTCACTTGCTTGATTTTTCCATTTATAACAGCAACACTGGGGGGAAACGTCCTTTTTGTTTTTATTTCCATGTCTCTGAGAGAAGGCAAATAAACAGAATTGTACAGTGCTGCAGCTGTTAATGCCAGTTTCACTACTTAAATGTGATTTTTCTTGCCAATATTTTCTCTCTTTACTTTACTTCCATGGAACAAAATGTCTGTGTGAGCCATCTCTCTCTTCAGATTTCACTCTTTGTGAGTCCGAATGCTGCTGATCATGTATATATGACTCACGCTGCAAAGATGTGCCCTTGTTCTGTTTACACCCTGACCTTTGCAATATTTGCACCTCACAGTGATATCCAACTTCTGTAAGTAGGAAGGCAGTTTTTTCGCAGTGGAAATGGCAAATATTAGCCCTTGGAGCAAAATAATGAATTTTCACAAATTTGACTCAAAGCAATTTTTTGGAGTGGGGACAAGAGGGGGAAAGACGAGGTTTGGAGTGAAATCAAATTTTCATTTGTGCTCGTGTGTGGGATGAGTGGGATGAGGAGCATATGGAAGTTTATCCATGTGTGAAAAACCTGTTTATTCATCTGTATCTGTGATACATGCTTTTATATTCCAGCTGAGAGCTCTACAAGTACAGTGCCTTCTCCAAATTTCACTATGGATTTCTAAAAATGTTCTTATGAAAAAATGTTGATGAAAGAAAAATAGAAGAAGTGGCAATATGGTGTGACAAAGTTCCTCCTCTATCTTGGTGGGTCCGGCGCTTATTGGCAGATTTGCTCGCCTTACAGATTCACCCTGTGGATTGGGAAATAGCCCAGAGACCTTCCCCTCTGGTAGAAGCCAAAGTCCAGGTCAATTCCTCCTGTGTTTGATCAGGAGTTGGGAGGTTTGGGGGGAACTCGGGCCTGCCTTCTACTCTGGGTTCCAGCCCAGGGCCCTGTGGACTGCAGCTGTCTCGAGTGCCTCCTTGTGCAACAGCTACAACTCCCTGGACTATTTCCCCATGGCCTCCTCCCAACACCTTCCTTGTCCTCACCACTGGACCTTCCTCCTGATGTCTGATAACGGTTGTACTTCTTAGTCCTCCAGCAGTGTGCCCACTCATGCTCAGCTTCTTGCACACCTCTTGCTCCCAGTTCCTTTCATGCACTTCCTCTCCTCTGGCTAACTGGCTCTCTTTGGCCTGACCGACAGCCTCACCTGACTCTTAGCAGGTTAATTGGAGTCAGGCGTTCTCATTAGCCTGGAGCTGTCCCTGCTCTGGTCACTCAGAGAACAGAAAACTACTTATCATCTGGCCAGTATATCTCCCTTCTACTACTCTGCTGTTCCCAGCTGGCCTGGGTCTATCACATAGGTCACTCAATGAGTGCAACAAATATTTCACATTTATGATATGCACAGCCATAAGCTATGCACTTCGGAAATCTCTTTGAAGTCCTATTCCAAAAATAATACAAAGTAGATGTGAAAGAAACACAAAATGAAAGATGACGACTAATGTCACTATGAGGACTGAGTTAAGGCTTTTTGGTTGATCTTAACTGTGCATTTCCATGCAGAAAATATTTGTATATTACTTCCTCCATTTCTAAAGGTTGTCTTTTGCTAACTACAATGATCTTTGATGGATTTTTTATAACTTTTTAAAAACTGATAGGTACTCTTAGCCTTGCTTCCATTTTAACTATAGGGGCCAGTCCTGAAAACTCTTAAGAATATGCATAGCTTTACTCATATGAGGTAGTTCCATTGAAATCAAGATAGACCAGGCAGAGCTGAGAAAAAGTTTTCACTTAAAAAGGAAAGAGTTGGAAAAATATCAAAACTGCAGCATCTTGAAAGCTCGTTCTAGTCTTCAAAGGGTAAACACAGACATTTGGGATTATCAACCCTCAAAAAGAGATTGATTTGATTCCACCTCGGTTTTTTTGGTTTCTGTTACTTCGCACATGCATTTTTACTGTGTTTGGCTGTCTCCCCCCCCTCCCCCATTTTTTTTCTGGCGTGTTTCTTTTTCGTTTTCTTCTCTGTTGCTACTGAATCTTGTTGGGTTTCCAGAAACGTATTGCTTTAAATTATTTGTTAATACCAGTATTCGAAGGATCTACAAATATTGGCCAATGCGAGATTTTCACTTTTTCACTTTAACAACTGTATCTTGAATTTCCTAAATGATAAGTAGCATTTTTGTGTTGGCTGGTAAATTTTCATGATAATTTTCCAAGGCTGTATGATTAGCTTTTTACAGAGGAATTTTAGAGGGGACTAGAAAGCCGTTCTGTTGCTCCATTGCTTGTTGTCAAGGGGCCACATTCTACATGCTCCCCCACCCCCAAAGTCTGAGTAAGCAGGATTTGTTCAGGATGTATAGTCAAGATTGCACACAAGGATTACACCAAATCCAGAAGCTGCACCACTGCTCTGCTGCCACTAGTATAACAAGTGTACTGTAGTAGATAGCCACTGAAGCCCCCCTCTATGTCCTTATTGGAAGGACAGGGTTAAGTTTGGAAAACCAAGTAGCAGTGAGCAGATCCATTGGCAGATCCATTTAAAAAAATTCAGAACATCATGACCAAAGGTAGGAGCAACTTAGTCATCCACCACCTTTTAATATATGATGGCTTATAGCAACCCTTTACGCAAAAATACTGGGACCAAATATTAATGATTCTATATACTGCAACATCCACTTGCACCTTAAAGCAAATGAGAAAAAGAAAATAAGTGTATCCCTTTCTGCTAATTCCTGGCAAACCTTTCCTTGCATTTACTTCTGCATATTAATGAATGTAAAAACTATATCATTTATTCTATATTGGTGGCTAACCAAATCATACCGAGAAGGACCCTAGACTTCAGAAAATCAGACTTTGACTCCCTTAGAGAACTGATGGGCAGGATCCCCTGGGAGGATAACATGAGAGGCAAAGGAGTCCAGGATAGCTGGCTGTATTTTAAAGAATCTTTACTGAGGCTGAAGGAACAAACCACCCGGATGTGTAGAAAGAATAGTAAATATTGCAGGGTGACCAGCTTGGCTTAACAATGAAATCCTTGCTGATCTTAAACACAAAAAAGAAGCTTACAAGAAGTGGAAGTTGGACAAATGACCAGGGAGGAGTATAAAATATTGCTCAGGCATGCAGGAGTGAAATCAGGAAGGCCAAATCACACTTGGAGTTGCAGCTAGCAAGGGATGTTAGAGTAACAAGAAGGGTTTCTTCAGGTATGTTAGCAACAAAGAAGAAAGTCAAGGAAAGTGTGGGGCCCTTACTGAATGGGGGAGGCAACCTAGTGACAGAGGATGTGGAAAAAAGCTAATGTACTCAATGCTTTTTTTGCCTCTGTCTTCACGAACAAGGTCAGCTCCCAGACTACTGCACTGGGCAGCACAGCATGGGGAGGAGGTGACCAGCCCTCTGTGGAGAAAGAAGTGGTTCAGGACTATTTAGAAAAGCTGGACGAGCACAAGCACAAGTCCATGGGCTGGATGCACTGCATCCTGAGGGTGCTAAAGGAGTTGGCAGATGTGATTGCAGAGCCATTGGCCATTATCTTTGAAAACTCATGGCGATGGGGGAGGTCCCAGATGACTGGAAAAAGGCTAATGTAGTGCCCATCTTTAAAAAAGGGAAGAAGGAGGATCCAGGGAACTACAGGCCAGTCAGCCTCACCTCAGTCCCTGGAAAAATCATGGAGCAGGTCCTCAAGGAATCAATTCTGAAGCACTTAGAGGAGAGGAAAGTGATCAGGAACAGTCAGCATGGATTCACCAAGGGCAAGTCATGCCTGACTAACCTAATTGCCTTCTATGAGGAGATAACTGGCTCTGTGGATGAGGGGAAAGCAGTGGATGTGTTATTCCTTGACTTTAGCAAAGCTTTTGATACGGTCTCCCACAGTATTCTTGCCAGCAAGTTAAAGAAGTATGGGCTGGATGAATGGACTATAAGGTGGATAGAAAGCTGGCTAGATTCATCGGGCTCAACAGTGTAGTGATCAATGGCTCCATGTCTAGTTGGCAGCTGGTATCAAGCGGAGTGCCCAAGGGTCGGTCCTGGGGCCAGTTTTGTTCAATATCTTCATTAATGATCTGGAGGATGGCGTGGACTGCACCCTCAGCAAGTTTGCAGATGACACTAAACTGGGAGGAGTGGTAGATATGCTGGAGGGTAGGGATAGGATACAGAGGGACCTAGACAAATTAGAGGATTGGGCAAAAGAAATCTGATGAGGTTCAACAAGGACAAGTGCAGAGTCCTGCACTTAGGATGGAAGAATCCCATGCACTGCTACAGACTAGGGACCGAATGGCTAGGCAGCAGTTCTGCAGAAAAGGACCTAGGGGTTACAGTGGGATGAGAAGCTGGATATGAGTCAACAGTGTGCCCTTGTTGCCAAGAAGGCTAACAGCATTTTGGGCTGTATAAGTAGGAGGCATTGCCAGCAGATCGAGGGACGTGATCATTCCCCTCTATTCGACATTGGTGAGGCCTCATCTGGAGTACTGTGTCCAGTTTTGGGCCCCACACTACAAGAAGGATGTGAAAAATTGGAAAGAGTCCAGCGGAGGGCAACAAAAATGATTAGGGGGCTGGGGTCAGGCTTGACAAAGCCCTGGCTGGGATGATTTAGATGGGGATTGGTCCTGCTTTGAGCAGGGGGTTGGACTAGATGACCTCCTGAGGTCCCTTCCAATCCTGATATTCTATGATTCTATGAAATCTGAGATGACTTCTTCATTCAATGGCTGGGCTAATAAGATTTCCAGATTGTTATTAGTTCTGTTAGTGCCAATCTGAAAATAGAAAAAAGTGCAAGGAATACCGTGGCACATGGTCACCACACAGTAACACCATAAGTACAGGATTTCCCTCTCCCTTCTGTCAGATTGTTGGTACACATGCCTGCACTTGGCAGAAGTCTGTTGCAGAATTTTCTTGGGGTCAGACCTCCTGTTAAGAGTTTTTAGCTTGACTGGTTAGAGTCAGGGCCGGCGCTTCCATTTAGGCGACCTAGGTGGTCACCTAGGGCACCAGGATTTGGGAGGGCAGCATTTTGTGGCCCTTGGTGGCAATTCAGCTGTGGGGGGTCCTTCCTCGCTCCATGTCTTCGGCGGCAATTCAGAGGCGGGTCCTTCACTCGCTCCGGGACCCACCGCTGAAGTGCCCCGAAGACCGGGAGCGCGGAAGGACCCCCCCCACTGCCGAATTTCCACCAACCAGGAGCACAGAAGGATGCCTGCCTAGGGCGCCAAAAACCCTGGTGCTGCTCCTGGTTAGAGTCATGAGTAGGGTTATCATGACTGAAATCATAGGTGCCGATTCCTTGGGTGTTCCGGGGCTGGAGCTCCCACAGGGAAAAAATGGTGGGTGCTGAGCACCCACCAGCAGCATCCCTATAAGCTCCCCGCAGCCCCCCTCCTCCCAAGCCTCCTGCCCACCGGCAGGCCCCATGGATCAGCATCTCCCCCTCCCTACTCGTGCCTACTACTCGCCACAATCAGCTGTTTCGCAGCATGCAGGAGGCTGGAAGGGAGGGGGGAGGAGCAAGGATGCAGCGCGTTTGGGGAAGGGGTGGAACTGGGTGTGAAGAGATGGGGTGGGGTGGAGCAGGGGTTGGAAGAGGCAGGGTGTGGATGTGGGCATGGGGGATGGGGAGTTGTGGGGGCAAAGCCTGGGACAGAGCCAGGGGTTGAGCATCCCCCAGCACTTTGGAAAGTTGGTGCCTGTGATTGAAATGCAAAAAAAAAAGGCACTCCTCCGAAAGCAAGCCTGCCATAACCCCAACCACAACAGCCACTTATAGTATCTAAAGAGATAACACAGATAGATAAGATTGATAACATCGCCCGTCTCCTCACTCTCGCATTACTCAAACCCTCTCACACAGACACACACACGGTGTGCTTGTGTGTCAGTGGGCAGACAGCTGCTGTATTTTCAACAGTTTTGATCTGTTACCGCTTAAACTGCAGAAGTGGGAACACTTCAGCATCTTTAGCTGCACAAAGAAAGTTTTAACAGTAAATATTCCAGTGTGTTGTGATAATAATGCAAATCTTTAGACGAATGTAAAAATGATTAAATTATTTTCCTGGCAACTGGAAAATCCATAAAAAAAATCTGGCCAGGCCAGTCAAATACCAGCCAGGTAGTAACCCTGGTCACTAGTGAATGTGTATCATAAGTGCCAACACCTCAGAGGCCAAAGGGGACATTTCCCTCTCTCCCCAACTGAGAAGGAATCAACAATATATTTCATTTGCCCCAAGTTTGAACACTGCTGGCAGGGAGACATTGTCATTCCAGCCCCAAAAGCAAGCTCCCTCTCTTCCTCCCCGGGGCCCCCTAACAGATGATGAACAGAGATTAGAGCTCCTCCAACCACCTGAAAGGTAACGTAGTGCCATATCCATCCAGCAGAGGGAACCAGAGGTACCAGACCAACATCCTTGTTTCTTGCAGCACTAGCAGGAACATGTGGAAGCAGGTGCATCCCCTCCTCACAGGCCTGGAGGACATGGAAGGAGGCAGAGGGTAAATATTAGCCCCTCCTCTCCCCATGGTATGGCGGGGTAGAGAAAAAGTTACTAGTGGAAGAGAATCAGACATATTCTACTGGGGAGACTGGATGTGAAGTGGAGTGGGGAAGACATAGAATGGTGGTGACACACAGCTAGAGGATACAGGATGCTGTGCAGGAGACCAGGGGTTCCAGACCATGTGAGTAGGAGGTGACGCAGCATGTGGGGGAACAAGTCATAGAGCACTAGGGGGACACAGCACATGGAGAGCGACATAGAGCTCAGGGGGGACAGAGTGCCAGGCACGTACACAAACAGGCCCTGCTCACACACATACTTTATGGTATCAGTGGAGGATGTGAGAATTTGGAAGTAGGGGAAATGAGTGCAGCTATGAAGCCAGCTCCCTCCATTCCCCCAACTTTTGGATCCATAGGTCCCACCTACCTTTTTTCTGCAGTTGCACCAGTGGGATCTGCGTTCTAGTATGTGGATATGTTCATGTACTTTTGCTCATCTTTTTTCTTCTCTTGCAGTGTTAGTTATAATGCCCTACCAAATTCACGGCTACGAAAAACGCGTCACGGACCGTGAAATCTGGTCTTTTGTGTGTTTTTACCCTATACAACACAGATTTCCCGAGGGAGACCAGTGTTTCTCAAACTGGGGCTCCTGACCCAAAAGGAAGTTGCAGGGGGGTCACAAGGTTATTGTTAGGATGGGGGGGTTCACGAGCCACCCTATTTCTGTGGCTGTCTTCACAGCTGGTGTCCAGAGAGCGGCGGCTGTTGCCCAGGCACCCAGCTCTGAAGGCTGCGTCCACCACGAGTGGAAGTAAGGGTGGCCATCATTACCATACATGCCACTCTACTCCTGCACTGCTGCTTCAGAGCTGGCCGGCTGGAGAGTGGTGGCCGCTGACTGAGGGCCCAGCTCTGCAGGCAGCAGTGCACAAGGAAGAGTGGCAATACCAATCCTGCCTCCTTCCTTCTTGCACTACTGCTGTGGCGGCTCTGTCTTCAGAGCTGGGCTCCCAGCCAGCAGCCGCCACTCTTCAGCTGCCACTCTGAAGCCATCACCACCACCAGCAGCAGGGCAGAAGTAAGAAGTAGGAGTAGTGCGACCCCGCTTCCCCATAACCTTGTGACCCACCACCCACAGCTCCTTTTGGGTCAGGATCCTACAATTACAATATAGTGAAATTTCAGATTTAAATAACTGAATCATGACTTTACAATTTTTAAATCCTATGACTGAAATAGAACCAAAATGGACCGTGAATTTGGTAGGGCCTAGTTATTTAGGATTCCTGTTTATGGAAAAGTAAAAAAAAAAAAAAAAAAAGCCATTTTAACCTAAGGTCCCGATGTCTACAACTAGAGAACTTTAAATGCTCCTCTGCTCCCTTCGGCTTTTCCTTATAGAACTATACCATACCAAATCAAGACCCTGTATACTGTTATGGCAGAGAACTCCAAGGGACAAATTCTGCTTTCAGTCCACCTCAGTAAACCCTATTGATTTCAGTGAGGTTGCCTCCCTGTAACTGATGTTGGTATTGTAAAAAAGGAACAAACAGCCAAATTCGCTCCTTTAACATGTATTGCGAAGAAGAGCAAATGTGTGCTGAATATGTGAAATCTAGCCAAATATAGCAACAAAAGGTGAACAGTTACCCCTCCTGGTGTTGTCATCTCTGTTCTCTTTTTAATTTAGATCCTGATTCAGCATGTGCAGCAGTGTTCTTCCTCATCTACAGGGATGCTTTCGTGAATTGAGCCTTTGATCATAGGCTTTTTGGGGCAGTGAATCCAACTCCTGGGCCGTAAAGTGTAGTGTGCATTTATGGTGCTTTACAGGTATTAATGGACAGCACTGTGGGGTGGGGTGTTCCTGGGATATTATGGGATAGTCTCCTGGGTGAGCAGACCTACAGAGCAGCTTCTTTGCATGACTTGCTTCCTTGGGAATCTGGCAGTGAATTCACCAATTTTATGCTGTTCAGAACAGGAAGTTAATGCTGGTGTAAACCACAGCACTGCGCCTCCTACTTCACCCTCACCCCTAGTCTGGGAGAGTACAGTCCTAGGGTGGAAGCTAGTGGCAGCTTGGCTGTGGTGTGAGCTGTGCTGCTGTACAGTCACAGCATTGGATGCAGCATGGAAAGGAAAGCACAATGCATGGATGTCCTGAGATCTATGGATCCTTGACCAGTCTGAAGTTACTGGGACACACGCCCAGTCCCCCCAAACGACCACTAGCTTTTCCCCCACACTGACCCCCAAGAAAAGAATGTGACGGGTTTTCAGTGGTATGAAAGCTGTGGAGCTTTTGTCTTTGTTTTCCCCTGGATGCATCTTTGTGCAGGGACAAGGAAAATTTGGCTCATTCTGCTTAAAGAGCATGTCCATTTTTTTGTCTTTCACTTCTTGGACCCTATGTAGAACAGCTCTGTTCACCCTGCAGCTAGCTACACCCCACAGTTCAAGTATATGAACAAGAAGTTTACAAGTTTTAAGCTAATCCATTTACTTCAAGTATATCTGCCATCTGCAGTGTAGCAGGAGGAATACAAATACTCACCAAAACACTGCAGTTATACTGTTAGTCTTCTAATTATTATACTTTTGTTACCTATTGCTAATCAAGATAGACTGTGGTCAGATGTTGAATTTTTGCTACCTTATCTAAATGAGACACTGAGCTATATTTATCCATTGATTTAGAGTTACACTGGAGATAAATTTTGTCCTTTTAATTTATTATTTACTTAAGGTGAGCCAGTGCAGTAGTAACAGTACCTTAGACAAGAAGAGTTAATGAAGGGTTAACTTTCAATACTCTAAGAAAGTATTACGAAACAGGAGCTAAAGTAATTGCCTCTGGACAGATTGCTGTATAAATGGTTAATAAACAGAAGAACTCGGAAGGTAAGAGCTGCACAGAAAGTTTTCTGGGTAATGGACTGAAGTAGTTTCCTTATGCGAGGAGGTGTTGAGTTACAGCAGGAGGAATGAGAGCTGGGTGGAGAGAAAGTACATCTGATCTGCAACCTTTCCCTTCTCGTAGGGCAACGTGTATAATAGTTAAACAAGAAAAGCAACGGGAATATAACGTGGAACTTGTGCTTGTTGTTTCTTCAGTGACCTAACGCCTGTGTTTACTGTAGATGAAATGAAATGCTGCTGGATTAATCATGAAAAGCTGAGGAGACGCAGATGCCCCGCTGTAAAATGCCACGCAGGCAAAGACTGACAGGCAGCAGGATCTGAGGTTTCCCCTGGATCACTAGTCAGACGTGTTCCAGGGAGCGGGGAGTGCTGGCTCACTAAGGTAAGAGGCCCAGGGGGGGCAAGCACAATAAAGAAGACAAACAAACTTTTCAAGATGAACAAGATCCGGAAGCTTTTCCGAGGTAGTGGGAGAGCTCTCGCGTTTATATTTGTTGCCTCTGTCATTTGGTTGATCTTTGACATGGCAGCTCTCAAGCTTTCATTCAGTGAGATCAATACCAGGGTTCTGAAAGATGAGATGATCAGGAGGGAAAGGGAAAGATTCAGAGTTTGGCGAAACCTAGAGAAGACACCTGAAAGCTCCAGAAGGGAACCAAGACCTCCCCCGAAAGGCTTTGAAAGGGGGAGATTTAGTAAAGAGAAATATAGAAATATAGAAGAGAAAGTGGTAGAGGCTGAAAATGAAATAGACAAACAGAATGAAAAGGGAATACCAAAACCAACAGAAAAGAGAAGCATGGCCTATAAGAAAATGATTGTTCCACTTGGGACATTCTCAGTGAAACTGCTAAGCCCCTATCCCTCTGTTCCCATGGAAAAGAAAGAGAGAAAAAAGCATGTAAAGGCTGTAAACTCCACAGACCTGCTGGGAACAAAGCAAACTGTTCCCAAAAGGCTTCAGCAAAACCCATTAGCTGCAGCAACTGGGAGATCAGTTGTCAAATTAACACACAGCACAGCTACTGTAAGAAACAAAGTTGCACAGAAAGAGAACCAACCTGTAACTAAGGCATCAAAGGGCATTGAGAGAAATTTAAAAATTGGGATTACAGAGAAAATCCTTTTGGCTGGATTAAAACAGGAATTGCAAATAGAGGCAAACCCCAAGGAACCTCAGAACAAACCCCCAGTAGCAGATTTGCCAATTCCTGGGCAAATCATCCTTGTAAAGCAAAACAGGATTGGGGTGAAAGCAATAAATGGCACTGAACACAAAGCAAATAGGAGTTTGGATGTACCTGTCAGCAAGCTGGCTGCTGCAAACAGTGCTGAGAAAAAGGGATTGTCCACAAAGACAACAGGACCGGGAAAGCTGCCGAAGGAAGACAAAACAAAAGCTGCTCATGAAAAGAAACTAACTTTCTCTGAAAATCAGTTTGTCATTATTAGTAAAGAAGGGATAAAAATCAACGTCCCAGAAACCCAGAATCTTGTAGCTGATTCTAAAGGAAATTTTACAATGAGCTTGAAAATGAGAAAAGAACAGCAATTTATTAGCAACAAAAGTGAAGATGCCCCTAACATGAACTCTGTAACCAAGACTGCTGAGCTTAATGGTCTAACTAAGAAAGCAATTTTGACTGAAGGTCCCGAGCTAACAAAAGTTCACAGTGTCAGGTTAGATGATAAGGAGCAATTAAGGAAAAGAAATCGAAGTAGCTATACGGTCCACTTTACAAGGGACACTGGGATGCACAAAGTCTTAACGATTGATGTAACACTTTCCCCAAGAAATCCCAAAGCTCCCGGTCAGTTTGGGCGTCCTGCTGCAGTCCCTGATGATAAGCAAGAAGAGGCAAAAAGTAGATGGAAGGAAGGAAACTTCAATGTCTATCTGAGTGATTTGATCCCTGTAGACCGAGCCATTGATGACACAAGGCCTGACAGGTAAGATCTGTTTCCCCCTGCATAAATTCTCTCAAAAAAGTTTGAATTATGTACTGATCAAAAGGATTTGATCATGATATGCGTTCTGGAATGCTTTTAACCTGTATATAAATGGCCCATAACTTTAAATAGTCAAGTGCTCTTTCAAAACTGCAGTGCACTGTTATTAGCCCCATGAAAAGTATCAATGAAATATCTCTATATTTTCAGCTAATGGCCTAATCACAGTGTAGATAAAATTTTCAGCGGTACCTAAGGGAGTTAGGAGCCCCTACCCTATTTTAAAGAGACTTGGGCACATAGAAGCATGCATCCTATTGACTTTCAGTGTGCTTAAGTCACTTTTAAAAATATGACTTAGGCTCCTAAGTCATTTGAGCACACTGGAAAATTTTACCCAGTGTATCTGTTGTAATATCCAGCATTTAAGGGCATCGTAAGCAAAATCAAATACTTTTGGCATATGGATGTTTGGTTTCCAAGTGAATTCTGTCACATAATTGGTCTAAGCACAGGGCTGGTAACTGGTAGCTCATGAGGGCTCATCTTTGCTCTGATAGTGTCTCCCTGTCTGATCTTTTTATTTTCCTCAGTTTCCCAACATAAATGGTGGAGGTAATATTTTATACTCAGCTATTACAAGCATCTTGTAAGGATTAGTTAGCTGATATTTCTACCATGCTTTGAAGATGAAAACCAATATGTAAGTGCTAATTAGTAGTATTTTTAAATAGCATTGTGTATACTGTACTTGACATATTGTTTGAGATATCTGTTAGGTAATGCACCCTTGCCTAAGATTAATCTAAATGACCACTGAGTGGCACTCTTAGTTTAGTGAAGGACCCATTGGCGCTCACTTTCTTGGTTATAGCCCGGGGCAGTTCTGAAAGACAGACGTTTGTGCATTTCAGGTTTAAATGCCTGCACAGAGTGAAAATGTAGATTTCTGTTTTTAAAATTGTTGGCGGGGAAACCAAACATTTCCTTGAAATTTGCAGATGTTCCTGGAAATTTCATTTTTGTGCTCCAGATGCAAAAGTCCATGTCCAAATACAGAAGTGATATGTAAGATACTCGTATGCTGGTCAATAGGTGTGACAGCGTCTCATTGAGTCTAAGGGAGCCTGAGGTAGTGAATTGTAATATACACATAGGCCTGGTCTACACTATGCGTTTAAATCGATTTAAAGAGCGTTAAATTGATTTAACGCTGTACCCGTCCACACTACAACACCCTTTATAGCGATATAAAGGGCTCTTTAAATTGATTTCTGTACTCCACCCCGACGAGAAGAGTAGCGCTAAATTCGATATTAACATATCGGATTACGGTTAGTGTGGATGGAAATCGACGTTATTGGCCTCCGGGCGGTATCCCAACATGCACCATTGACCGCTCTGGACGCAATCTGAAACTTCGGATGCAGCGGGCAGGGTAAAACAGGACAAAGCCCCGCGAAAACTTTTTGAATTACATTTCCTGTTTTGCCCCAGCATGAGCTCTGATCAGCACGGGTGGCGATGAATCTCAAATCCAAAAGAGCTCCAGCATGGACCGGACGGGAGTACTAGATTGATCTGCGTAATGGGGAGCAAATCTGTTGTATCAGGCGCCATTAAGAACAGATAAATGCCAAGCGTTTGAAAAAAAGAATCCCAGGATACACATCATGAGGCTGCAGTGACAAGCGTAACAGGAAGCCAAGACTCAAATGGACGCTCAATGGATGGATGGGTACTGAGACTGCCAGCTTATATCCCACAGTCCACGCGTCTCTGAAAGTATTTGCATCTTGCTGAAGCTCCAGGTCGTGTCAAACCAGTGTCTGGCGATTCATAGGAACAGCTCCTCAGTTTCTTCCCCCCCCGCCCAACCATGTGAAAGAAAGGAGATCATTTATTACGTAACTTTCCAGTGCCACACCATCTGTATAGAATGCTCTGGTAAGCACGATGCCTGGCGCAGTGAAGAGCAGTTCACCCTCTCCCTCCCCTCCCCGGTGGTAGACGGTGACATAGGAACCGTCTCATGAATCTAAAACATGTTGACATCGAGGCACATTGCTGGTTACTACCCAGTAGATATGACAGAATGGCAATAACCAGCTTCATCAAGCAACTGGGGCTTCAGCCCCTCCCTTTCTTGTTAAAGAAAGATTCTGGACTGTCATAGCAGCAGCATGCTGGGCTCCTCTCCCCACCACGCTTAATCCTGACTATCATCGCCGGAGGTGCTCCCTCCTCATTTTATGTCACTAACACTCAGTGTTTCTTATTCCTGCATTTTTTACTCATGACACAATGGCAGGACCGACAGGGCCAGGAAGGGGAAGCAACGAGTGGGTTGTTGCAGGGGCATCCGTTGATACCGACACGGAGCAGCTGTTTCTGATACACGGTCCTCTAATACACTTGCCCTTATTCTAGGCAGACTGACTCTATTTTAGAACAAAGGAGGGATTGACTCAGTCCCAAGTGAGTCATCCCAATTTTGCTTTTGCGTTGCCCCCGGCCAATTTCAGCCAGGGCACTCATGATGCAGCGGACAGTACAGAGGAGAACATAACCGTCATTTCATTGCCAGTTTTCTCTGGCAGTAGACGGTACAGAGACCAGTAACCATCTTGCTATCATTGCAAAAGCAAGTGAATCTGCGTGTAGCGCTGGGGTATCGCCTCTCTGTCCCAGCATCCAGTACACATACGGTGCCAGAAAAAAAAAGCTGAACGGGCTCCATGGTTGCCGTGCTATGCGCTCTGCCAGGGCAATCAGGGAAAACGCGTTGAAGAGATTGTGAGCTGATGTTTTCCCAGAGAAGAATGACTGATGACTTACCCAGAACACCCGCAACAATAATGATCAACCCAGAATTCAAGGGGCGGGGAGACTGCGGGAACTATGGAGCTACGATTAATAGCTATCCCACAATCAACGCTTCAAATCGACGTTAGCCTCCTGGTAAGCATGGACCACAACGAATTACTGTGCCTAGTGTGGCCGCATGAAATCGAATTTATAATATCAGTTTTATAAAACCGATTTTAGCTAATTCGATATTATCCCGTAGTGTAGACGTGGCCATAGAGGATCTGGAAGAAGGTTCAAGTTAAAGTTGGGGACTTAATTTAATCTGCTATCTACTTTTGTACATCTCCCTATTAGCAGCTTTTCTCACTGCAACCTTCTCGCTTAGTCTCTTGGTTATTGTACATTACATTTCATACTCCTGGGGGAATTCTGTGCCACTGCGCGAGTGGAGAATTAATGTCCTTTGCACCTTTTCCCCCCTGAGGAATAATTGATTCTGACAGTGAGGGGAAAGGAAGGTGCAATTATACCTTTTGCCCACCAGGGGCTGATGTGGCACCAGAAGAGAGGGCAGCTGGCTCATAGGCTGGAGCAGCCAGCTGTGGAGAGGGAGGGGGCAAAGGCTGCTTTCCTCACAATTCCCTGCCCACAGGGCTGCTGAAGGGGTCACATATACTGGGGTTCAGAAGGGCTAGCAGCGAGACAGACTGGGACAGGGCACAGGAGCTAGTGTGGTAACAACATTGAGCCTGAGGATGAATGGGTGTGGGGATACAGGGCCGCATGGGGACAGGGGCAACTATGCTTGGCTGAGTGAGGGTGCAGGGACACACAGGGGCAGAGGGAAGTTGGGTACAGGGCCACATGGGGACATGTGCTTATATGCATGGCTGAATGGGGGTGCAAGGATACACAGGGACAGGGCAGATGTGCCTGACTGATTGGGAGAGGCTAGTGGTCAGCCAGGGTCTACATAGGGGAGGCTCCCTATCTCCTGGACAATCCCTCCCACCCAAAAAAAAACTTCTATACTTCTCTGTCCCCCTCCCAAGAACCCTCTAGGTTCACTCCCAGGCTCCTTCCCTCTCCCTCAGCTCCTCTTTTACGCCTGATTCCCCCAAGCCTTTGCACTGCTTCTTAGGGGTGCAGGAAATACATTTCATGTAGTTTTACATGAATTATTACTCAAAGTCCCATATTAATATGCCTAGTAAGGAATCTATTTGACAAAAAACATTTCCTGAATCTTTTTTGTTGTCTGTATTGTTACAGATATACTTGCTGAAAGGTATTCTGAAACAAATTACCAAAATAATTGAAACTGGCATGATTATATTGTGTTATTTTGACAAATAAAGTATGCAGAATTTTGCAGAGTTTTAAAATATTGTACACAGAATTTTTAACTTTTTGGTGTAAAATTTTAGGCACAGAATTCCCCCAGAAGTAAAACTACATTACATTTAGACTCCCTGCGCTCTAGCCTGCTGCAACTTCATGTGCTCACTGATTTCAGTGGCAGTTGCATGCATTTATAGCAGGATTCACTACCCCTCCTGAGTGTTACTTACAACATTTTATACATCAGGTCTGAAGTTGGCTCCATGATCAAAGGTGAATTGCTACAATGTGTAACCTACCTTTGAAGTGATGAGACATTGGAAAAAACTATGATAGTTTTCCACTTTTTATTCTATGAAGCACAGCAAAGCAGAGAAACTACAAGTGATATGAGGCAAATGAAGAGCAAAGAGGCAACACTCATGTTTCATAGAACAAAGTTTTGTCTTGAAATAGTAAAGTGTCACCTGAAGAAAACAAAAGACCCACAGAGACCAAAATCAGGATAGTCTCCTTCCAGTATTATCAGTGCGTGTAACAGGTATATTATAGAACTGTAAGATACTTAGGTAATGAGTCAGAGCTGCCAGGAAGGCTAGCAAGTGGGCATCTACCTTGTTATCACAGAAAACACCATAGCCAAACATGGGAGTGTTGTAGGCATCATAGCAGCTAGGCAAACTGCCCATCTGATATTACAGCTTAGTATTACTGTGTCTGGAAAGAGACAAAAACCATACTTGGCTACATGGAAAGTTGGCTGGAATATTTTCACTGTGCTGGTAGCTTTTTCCATTTCTAGAAGGCAAAGATTTCTTCTTTGTTTAACTTATGGAGTATGCAGTTCCCAAGTTAAAATTTCCCATCAACAGACCCTGTATTCTGCAAAGCTCTCTAACTAGTGGTGTCTGATGTTGGGATAATAATTTAGGTAGAAAAAGAAGATGTAACCAAGCGCAAAAGTATGTACCAACTGGGATAGGCCAGTTGCTATTTAAAAATTCATAACCACTTAAATGGATGCCTTTTTTTTGACCCACATCAGCCAGAGCCAATCCAAATTCTTTGCTCACTTTCCATTGGCAAGGAAGCAATACTGCATGTCCAGTTTTCAAATAGCTCACAGTGCAATAAATGTATTAGAGAATCTGTTTGATAAAATTGCCATTTTTTTCTCTGAGATCTCCTAATCTTTCCCATTTACACCTCAGCTCCCCTTTTAAGCAATGCCTCAGTACTAAGCTAGTGAACCGAACCCCAGTAACCAGGTAGGCCTTAGGAACTTGTTCTATCAGTGTCTTATGCCTTTCTAGCCCTTAACACAATAAAAATAAAAACTCATTGAGGACCAAATCCACCCAGGTGCAGAAGTACACTGGAGGCCCCATGAATAGTGGGACCAGTACAGGAATGGGAAAGATCCTAAGAATCCGTGCGAAGAGAGATCTGGAATACGTAAAGTGGGATGGCCAGTGGATTTGCAAATGAAGTACTGGACAAAACCCATTTGTGGGATTTGGCTAGCAGACAATGGATGCTACTGCACACAAGGGTCATGGAAGGACTGCATAACTGGTCTCCATCTTCTCTGAACTTGGTGGGTATGATTCCAATCCCCCTCCCCTAACTATCATTGTAGTTCCTCTGTGCACAGCTATTTACCTGGGCTTTGCTCATTAACCTGGATTTGTTCCTGAGCATGCCCAACCCATAACAACCTCACTTGGTAGAAGAGCATCATTTCCTACATGCCACTCTGCATCTTGGCAACCAGGTATCCGTGCTCGCAAAGTCATGCATTTTAGCTGCCATTCTAGCAGCAAAAGAAGATATTTTAGGGCACCAACAGTCTTTGACAAAAAAGTGTCTAGTGACACCTCCAGATGATTAATGCAGATTGCGTGCTCTGACTCCATTATACTCTCAAACTCATGAATCGAGAGAACTGAGGTAACATTTTCAGAAGTGCCCAAGTGACTTAGGCTGCTAGAACCTACTGACTTTCAGTGTGTCTTAGGCTTCTAACTCACTTAGACACTTTAGAAAATGTTACCCTGAGCTAGGAAGCAGACGCAGGTCACCCTCATGGAAATGCAGAGACTTATCACTAGGGTGTCAGACCTTGGAGCTATGTTGATTAAAAATGTCATTTAAGGTGGGTTGTTCAAAAGCGTTCACAGTTGGTTTCTCTCTGTTGCTCTCTAAATCAATGGTGAGCTGACTTCAAGGAAAGCAGAGTCAGGCCAACGCTGAGCACTTTTGAAAGTCCCACCTTTAAGCCACATCATTTGGCTCGTTTCATTTAGTTGTCATGTATACATACATATTAATTTCAAAATTTCCCTCAGCTAGTGTGTCAATAAAAGGAAGAATGGACCCACCAGTCCCTGTGCGGGGAACTTATCCCTTTTCCTTCAGGCAAAAAAAGAGACACTGATGCCATTCCTTAATTTAGGTTGCTCCTAAGGGTTGCTTTAAGTCCTTAGGAGCTGTTGCATCATCCACGGATTCATCTTTGCTAGAGGAATTCCGCACTACTTTCTAGATGCTTTGTGCTCCCTAAAAGGCTAGAAAAAGGCCCAGAGATCTGGACTAGTGATAATAAAATTAAGTAGTTAAACATGGATTTAATATTCTTTTTTATATGTTACTCGCCTATTACCACCACTTGCAGTCTATTGAGTCTTGCTTGTGTCTTCATTGTAGGGCTACTTTTTTGCCCCTTAAATCTCTCTTTACAGTGAAAGCTGGCACTCTCAGCATCTCCCTTCTGCCTCCACTCAGGTCACCAACAAAATCATCCATGTTACAAAGTTTTTTAAGAGCAGAGAAGGATTGCAAATTCTCTCCTCTTCCCCCACCCCCATGATAAATGCTTCTCCTGTGGTAATTTCAGTAAGTGTTTTCTAGTTACTTTTGAGAGTCCTGAACTCACTTTCTATCCAAAATCTCCTGCATTGAAGCAAGCTATGTCATTGCTATGGGCCAATGTGTTGATGGTTTCCAACTAAAACATATCAAATATCACTATTCCCTTCTGGCTGATCCAGTGATGACTAGTGTCCTAAGATGAACCCCTTGTAAGTCAATTACAAAATAATTCTCATGCTATAAAAGGGGGAGGAAAGATATACTTAAAGGAATGCTAGAAAGGCTGATCTGAATTTTTTGTATAGCCAGTGCTAGAAAAGAAATCAAAACTGCACTTGCAATTAGCAAGATACAGATAGGCTCTGCCAATACTTCTTTTTTATGGTCCACACTTCACTTTCTTTCTGAGATATGCAGATATGAGAGTTGCATCTGAGCCTATAAAAGTATAATTTGATGGCTTATATTTCCAAATGTAATAAAAAATATGACTTTTCAAAATTATTCTGGCATGTAGTGCTCTGGTGCCTGCTTGTTTTTAAAGGGAAAGTATAAAAACAAATGGTGTTATCTGTTTTATGTTCACCAAGAAGAGCATTATTCCTGTAGTATTCTCAGTTAGCAGGTGGATTGATTGCTCTTCCTACATGTAAGAGGCCTATCCTGGAAGAAAACAGATCAAACCTTTGCCAGGCTATACTTTATCAGTAATAGAGAGCAAGCAAGCCCCAATAATGCTAAGGTATTCTAGGTGAAAAATAATATAATTCTAGGAAGAGGAGTTTGTCAGTAAGATGCTCTGTACTCCTCAAGATCCACTTGAAGATATCAGCGCTTAGGGAGTGAATGTCCCCTTAAGGCACATATCAAAGCCGTAGTTGAATTGCAAATAGAAGATGAGAAAAGCTGCTCATCGACCTTTTGTTCAAGCATTGTAGACCCAGACTTGACCCAGCCATCACATTTTGACTGTCATGGAATAAGATGACAAATTCATAGAAACTGGAGAAATTTTATCACTCCCTCAAATCTGCTGATTTTCATCTTTCCCTGTTTGCTAGGCGAGTAGGCTACATTCAGACCCTCTGGATGGAAGCTGTTGATGAGCATGGAGCATTCATAGGCTGAGTCAGCCGGGGGGTGGAGGGAGGGGGAATGAAGTTCATGTGAAAAGGAAAGGTCTACATATTTTGACGAAGAACAGCAAATGCTTGATGGTTTTAGATTCTGAGATTGTTTGAGAAATGGAACCTCAAAGATAGTTTTGTACGTGTTATGTGTGTACAGATTTAATTACAATATACCTCACATCAGTGCAATGTCATCCCACCCCCTCAAGATTAATCCATTTTCGTCCACTCAGTACAGTTACATTGGGTAAGTTTTCTTCTGCATCTGCATGTTTTGTGTATTGTTACTGTCCTGTGAATAGTCCTTTTTGGAAGTAATTATTTCCCTGTACCATTACATGTACCATTGGATTTTTTTTTCCTATACAGCTGATTTATATGCAGTTTGGAATGTCAAGGAATTCAGACACTCTGTGAATCCTCAGCATTTCTCTCAGTCTTTCTCTGCTTCCAGTTCAGTACAGCATTGTGCAAGTGCCAAGAAACTGATGCTCTGAAAAAACAGCAAGGCCACTGTGCCCACCCTGCTTGTTCTGACCAGGCAGCACTTTCTTAAACATAAAAGTGGTGATACCAGTTCAGGCTGTAGACTGCATTTTCTTTATGAGCAACTGGGGACTGTGCTTGGGGGAGAGACACAGCAAGAGAGAAATGAAGGCATGCCAACAATAAGGCAATTTGAGCTATAAGACAAAGACAGGGCAGCATGAGCTATACAATACCATGAGCAGTAGAGGAAACATTAGGAACAAACACTGTAATTATTTGTTGTTCTTAGGCCCTGATCCTGCAAAACCCATGAGCACATATGAAACTTTGCTTACCCATGAAGTCAATTGCAATCAATAGGAACACTCCCGTGAACAACTGTGTATCTGCTTATTTGGGAGATCAGGGCATTATAGGATGTTTGTTCGTGAAAATGAGATAATTGAACAGTGGCTAGTTTGCAGTAGATGCAGTCTCTGTGAGGTGTTAATACAGGCGTAGCACTCTGTAGGTGGGTAAGAAGTAGGTCTGTGAGTATGTGTGTGCACACGTGAGTGAGGGGACATCCTTGGCCTCTCTGCTGAGACTGCCCCCACTACAAGTAGCAATATATACATTATAAAAATCATCATCTAATGCACCTGAATGCTCATCTTTGTATCACTGGAATTTCCTTATTGGTGTTATATCTTTATTATTCAGAATACTTCTCCCCACACCCCCCCCAACCACCAGCTTATAAATCTCCAAGCTAAACACAAAACAAGAAGCCTTTCAAAGTTTTACTGAAACTTGCAGACGTTTAAATTCTCTGGCCTCATGTACATTGAAAACATCACCTGCTGGATGCTGTTCATTTGTGTTGTTGACATCTTAGGTGTTCAGAACAACTGGTTCACAATGACCTTCCAACTACCACAATTATCATGTGTTTTGTGGATGAAGTGTGGTCCACTCTTCTACGCTCCGTTCACAGTGTCCTCAATCGATCTCCTCCTCACCTGATTAAAGAGATTATTCTGGTGGATGACTTCAGCACAAAAGGTAGGTGAAGCTTCCTTTAAATTCAGGAAATGAATGTGTCCCAGGGCTAAACAGCAATTTGCTTCTCTATACTTAAATTCGATATAGGAGAAGAAATAATTTTCTTCATTAATTTCAGTTTGACCTCATGTTTTAATCATGAAGTTATGCCACCTGGTGCTATAATCACAGTTTGAATTGATTCGCACAGCCAGGACGTGGCCAATGTAGTGCTTGGATAGGAGATTTCCAAAAACACGTCAAAGGAAGTAGCATGGATTATATGATGAATCAGGAGATGGCATGCTTACTTCTGAATCAATATGAAGCCAATGCCTCATTGTGTTATGAATACTGTGATGCTTGAGGCTCCATCTTTCACATGAGATATAAAATAGGTGCTCCGACCCAAGATACTAAAACACTTGCATGACAGTTGGAGTGATAATCACAGAGTCCTGGCCAAATTCAATTACATTTGGCCTACTTCAGTGGCCCTGGAATCTCAGCTAGATACAGTACTGTTCTTCATCTCTTAAGCTATTGTGTAGTATGAAAGCATCTAAATGGTGACTATTATGTACAGTCAAGTTACATGCACAATCATAGTAATTGCAATGCCACTGAGTCTCTGCTTTTTAATTAGGGTGACCAAATGTTCCGATTTTATAGGGATAGCCCGATTTTTGGGTCTTTTTCTTATAGGTTCCTATTACCACCCACCCCCATCCCAATTTTTCACACTTGCTGTCTGTTCATCCTATTTTTAATACTTTGGTTCTCAGTGCTCCACAACAGCGTTCAGCCTTGAATAATTGGGATAATTCTTAGACTGTTAGCTCCTCATGGCAAGCCCTGTACCAAATCAAGATCAGGGCCCAATCATGCTAGGTGCTGTACAAACACATACGAAGACAGGATCCCTATCCCAAAGAGTTTACAATCTAAAAAGAGAACTGACATAAGGAGGATGAGAGGAAAATGAATTAATTCAGTATATAAATGTTATAGACATTTGCAATTTTTTAGGTAAATAAATAGATTTCTACACTATTTTCTAGCAAACTTTCCTTCACTTTTGCACTTTCCTTTGTATGGACTAACCAGCCTGTGGCATAATGAAAATACTGGGCATCTTGCAATAGAAATGTCACGGGTGGTGGTAATTAATGAGAGAACTGTGTTTTATATGGTATTGTATTTCTAAGAGTGGCAGAAAAAGCAGAACTTCTAGTGTGGCCACAAAGTTTAAAAAACTCAGGCCAAGATTTTCAGTTGGCTTTTGAAATGTAAACAATTGTTTCCTTTGGAAAAGTAAAAAAGGACATGTAAAATTCAGGAGCCAAATCCTAAGGCTCTTTCTCAGGCAAACTTATATAAACAGGAATTGCCACAGTGAATTAGTTCAGTGGTCAATTTATGCAATGCCTAGTCTGTAACAGTGGTCAGCTCTAGATGCTTCAGAGGAAGGTGTCAAACTCCACTATAGAAACTCTCACTGAAGCTCTCTCTCAGATTTCACTTTGTCTTTACTGAGGCAAAGATCTGTCCCAATGTATTTAACCCATACGCGCTTCGGATTGCTACTAACTCATACAGCAGGGATTGGCAATCTCTGGCAGGTGGCTCACCAAGATAAGCACCCTGGTGAGTTGGGCCAGTTTGTTTACCTGCTGCATCGACAGTGTCGGCCGACCACAGCTCCCACTGGCCACGATTCACTGTCCCAGGCCAATAGGGGTGGCCAACGGACAGCACATCCCTCACCCACACCGCTTCCCGCCACCCCCATTAGCCTGGGATGATGAACTGTGGCCAGTGGGAGCTGTGATCGGCCGAACCTGCTGATGCGGCAGGTAAACAAACCGATGAGCCACATGCCAGAGGCTACCGACCCCTGTTCTGATTTTATAGGGACAGCCCGATTTTTTGGGTCTTTTTCTTTCTCACACTTTATTCTTTTTGAGAATTTTGTACAATAAAACCCACTCCTACAATAAAGTCAAACAAATATAAAGTGCCACATGAGAATGATGACATGCAATGCTGCATTCCTCACTCAATTTAAGACCAGATGGATTGTTTAACTGTAGCCACTAATATTAGCCGTTGGAATTCAACAGAAAATTTGCAAGGAACAGCAAAACACAGCAAAATACAGTCACCCTACGAAAACCAACTTGAGAGCCAGTTTTTTAATGGGAATTATAGTATTTTAAAGGAAAAAATTCTGATTTTTATAAGTTCTAAAGGAAATGTTAAGTATAAGCTTCAATGGGGAATGCCAGAGGTTGGCAGGGAGCCAATGTCACACAGGCTGGGATTTTCAAACTGAGCAGCAATAACCTAATTCTGCTGTCATTGACATTAATGAGAGTTTTACCATTTACCTGCACAGGAGCAGAGTTTGGCTAATGCTGAGTGCTTTCGAAAATCCCATCTACAGCATACATATTTTTGCCCTGTCCCTTCTGTTTGGCTGTGTTCCAAACTTCCACAGAGCTCAAACACATGATTCATACAAAGGCCACGTCTATACGACGCGCCATTTCGGCGCGTTAAAATCGAAAGCTCTGGGTTCGATATATCGCGTCTCGTCTAGACGGGGATATATCGAACCCAGAGCGCGCTTACATCGATTCCAGAACTCCACCAAAACAAACGGAGTTCCGGATTCGACTTTGCGAGCCGCGCACATCGATTCGGCGCGGTGAAGACGGGTGAGTAACTCGATTTTAGATATTCGATTACAGCTACGCTATTCCCGTAGCTGAAATTGCGTATCTAAAATCGAATTTCACGCGTCGTGTAGATGGGGCCAAAGAGGCTTCCAAATAGTTTGGGGAGGGAGGAAATAGTGCTGCTACAGGGCCTAAGCCAATGCTTGGGAATTTCTCCAAGTAAAAAAAAGCTAGTGCATTTCATAGATGGTTTAAAATTTAGTGAGAAGGAACTTTTTTCACTGCTTTGTTATGGCTTTAAAAAGACAAGCCAATCATCTGTAAGAATTTGCTAATTTCTCTCCTGTTTAGAATACCTCAAGGGAAGCTTGGATAAATATATGTCACAGTTTCCAAAGGTTCGGCTCCTTCACCTCAAAGAAAGACATGGTTTAATACGAGCCAGACTAGCAGGGGCAGAGATTGCTAAAGGTAAGAGGAAAGTTATTCTTATTTGCCATTTTGGGCTTGTCTGAATAGGAGATTTATACTACTGTAACCGTTTATTACTGTCCTGTATATCATAGCATCTTGAACTAATATTAGAGAGAGCTGAATATTATTTGGCAAGTTTTGTCATTGTTTGGCAAAGAATTTTGCAAGTATTTGACCAGCTTGCTATGTTGTACTACTCAGCCCATCACATATTTGGAAAATAAAGGCAAAATTTGCAGGATACATTTATTTGACTTTTTTTCTACCAGCTCTAAGTAACCGGATGATTTGAAATTAGGCAGTAACAAAATAAAGGATTTGAGTAGGATTTGTGAAGTAAAACACAACAATTTTACTGAGCAGCCGAAAAGCTGGCCCCTTTGAGCTATAATGAGTTACCCTGAGGCTCTGTATTTTAGAAATGCTAACATCCTCTGTCTTTCCCTCACCTCTCTTCTTGATGCTCACAGACCCATATCATTTTGTCATTAAAATGTCTGTATTGTCTGCACCAATGATGTCATATACTGAGGGTGTGTGTGCCAATGCAAACACTTGAAATTCCTTCCACACTCCCTGAAATTCACCACCAGATGTCAGGGTAGAGCTCATCCTGACTCTGCTTACATCTACTAACAAACCAGTTTTGTCTGGTATGTCTTAAGCTTGTTTTGTCCATTGTTTTGTTGGCTGGGAACTTGTTTGGGTGGTAAGCAGAAAGGAGTGTATGTTTTTCTGAGGCTGTTGGAATGCGTGTTTGGAGTCATGGGTCCTACCTTTTCTTCCACTTTGCTCAGGAAGCATTTTCCCCCTTATATTGTGCATTGAGTTAGGGAAGAGTGCCCCTTTTCAGACTTACATTCTAGTTTTGCCTTCTCCACTAGGAGGTGCATTTTTGAGTTGAAGATTCCGTCCCAGTGCTCATACCCACTCTGGAGGAAGCATGGAGGGGACATGTTGCAGTTGGAACCCACAGGAGAAATTATACCTCACTTAGCAAGAATTCCTCCTAGATGCTTCTGGGAAGCACTCACTAAAGCAGCAAGGGGAGTTTGCTCCACATTCTGCATCTGACCAGCTCTGTCTGCCAGTTCAGATATGGAGCATGCGCCACCCACCTCTTTGTCCCTTACCACTCATCTCAGATGTTTAGCATCTACAAGGGTTTTAGGAGAGAGTAGGGAGAGTCCTTCCCTGGGATTCTGGCAACCTCTCTGGTACACATTCCCCTCCTGTCTATGCACATGTGCCAGGGCTGGCCAGAGTGTGGCATTTTGTGAGCAGGCAAACACTCTTTGCAAAGCAGTTGTCTGGAAATCATAACTGAGCTCAAAATGTGTTCAGACTGAGGGCCATACTTGGGCTCTTCCTAGGTGGGTTCATGGGAGTAGAGTATTTTTGTTAGGGGCAGTAGTTGCTGGACATGGACTTTACTGAACATATTTCATTCTCAGAAATGAAATAATCCCCTCTTGGTTCTGCCCTCTAGGTGATGTATTGACATTCTTAGATTCTCATGTGGAATGTAATGTAGGATGGTTGGAACCACTTCTGGAAAGAGTTCGTTTAAACAGAAAGAAAGTAGTGTGCCCAGTTATTGAAGTAATCAGTGACAAGGACATGAGGTAATTCCATTCTATGCCATATTGTACTTCCAGATCATAATACAAGCAACTTTCACAAAAGAACACTTACAAATACAAGTATCAAAAATATTAATTATGGGAAGGCAAGCTACTTAACCTGCTAATTACTTTTCACAAATTATTTCACTTAAGGAATAAAGAAAAAATTTACATGAACAAATATTATAATACATACAGTCATCTCAGTTACCACAATTTTCATTTACTGTTTGGTAGGTCATGAATGCTTAGTGCTCAGAGAAGATACATGAAGAAATTATTGAGATTTTTCCTTTAATTATATAGACAAGTTCATTTTCACTTACTCCTTTTGATTATGAGTCTGCTTAAAAACTTGATATTATAGCTTTCTCTTTCTGTGTTAGTTACATGACAGTGGATAACTTTCAGCGTGGGATTTTTACCTGGCCAATGAATTTTGGATGGAGGCAGATTCCTCCAGAGGTCATTGAGAAAGATAAAATCAAGGAAACCGATATCATAAGGTAAGTATATAAAATTAAGCACTTTGTGAGCAGAAATGCTCCTTCATCAGAGCTTCAGACAGCTAGTCTTCTGAGGGCCAAAAGTTCCCCTTTTACATAAATGGGCACAGAAAGGCCAACATTCAGAAAAATCTGTGAAATTAAGTTGTGTGGGAAGTTGCACCATCTGATGTGTGCCAACCTGAGTCACAGAGAGCACAGCAGGCATTGCTCAAAATCCCATGAACTGTAAATATTCTGCCGGACACTGCATGTCCTTAAGGGCTTAAGCATAACAGGTAAGGGATGCCAGTCCTGGCATAGCCAGAGATAAAGGTCATGTACTAGAACAATCACACTGCAGCAGCAAATGGTCCCTTTATGTCAGAAGCCACACAAGCTTTTGCAATTAGATGCACTTAAGATCAAAAGGACTGGGCTGACTTTGCACCTACCAGCCATAAATCATGTTTGGTTTGTTGTCAGCACTTGAAGTTAGGGGGCGGGATTCCTCAGCCAGTAAAGTCCACTTTGTGCCACTCGCTTTTTCCTTTGGTGTAGGAGGAGGGAGGTGATGAATCAGGGTTGCAGCAGAGTGGGCTAAGAGCTGATAAAGGGCATGATAGAATGGACCTCCCCCACTAGTGTAAGGACACAGATGGACCTCACACCAGCAAATAGACTCGATCAGCTCCCAGCAGCTCTGACTTGTACCAGGGCTGGACAGTGCCGGATCAGAGAGCCATAACTCATTCCTACACCTCATCCCCCTTCACTGTGTTCAAAACTAAATGGGTGATGTGGAGAATCCAGCCCAGACTGTTTTAGGAAGTATCATACGGAGTAAGTTTGTCTCTGATTCCTTCCATTTTCCTAGTGACCATCTCTCCTACACACCGTTGTTTGCATAGGATGAGAATCATCTGTATGGTGGCCTTTCTGGTTTATATCCATTCTTTTTGTATTACCTTGCTACTTATCTCATGATTCTACTTTGCACCACTGATTAAAGCATTTGGCCTCTAGTCTCTAATGGGAAAAAAAACCTCTAGAAATTAAAGCTAAAATTTGAGCCCAAGATGATATTTCAGTTCCTCTGGCACCAACCTGGATAGACAGACAGACATATCAAACTGTTATCAGAAAATTACCTTAGTGGTTCATTGAAATTTTCAGCTTCTGCTCAGCCACTTTGCCAAAGCATACGGTACTTTCTTCTAACCAAGGCTTAGCCTCATGTTTACTTTCCATCACATGCTTTTTTTAAACATTAGTATCCATTTTGTTAGTGTGCTTGCCTGTCTACAGCGAGGTAACACACATGGTGCTCTCCCTGCCACTTGGTTAACTTCAGATTTTAAACAGTGTGGTTTTGCATATTTTCATATCCAGTGGGTCTCTCTATTTCTTCAAACTGATCTGTTTGCTCTCTCTGTTCATTAACTATCTAATGTCTGTTTAGTTTCCATTTCTGTAAGTGCAAATTAACATAGGGTGTTACACTTAGCACCTGTCACAGGACAGCTGGGAGTCCATGATTTCCAGGCTATCCCTGTGTAGGGGTGCTGTGGCAGGTGCATTTTCGTTGTCTCACAGAATACCAATGTAAGGTCTGTGGTTCATTCCTAGGTGTCCCGTAATGGCAGGTGGATTATTTTCTATTGATAAGAAGTATTTTTTTGAACTTGGCACATATGATCCTGGCCTGGATGTTTGGGGAGGTGAAAATATGGAGCTTTCGTTCAAGGTATGCTGCTTTCCTAAGTAGTAATAATGTTACTGAATGCTTCTTTTAGTCAATTTGAATTCTCGTAGCCTTTAAATATTATTATCTCTGAATCTCATTGAGGCCCCAATTCAAATTCTTCAGTGCTTTGCTGAATCAGGGCCTTTACTAGCAGTTAAAGATGAACTTTGAACCCTCCCGATTTAAACAGTAACTCTTGCATTCACGTTGTTGCAAAAAGGAATCATGGCTTTGAAACCCGAGGCTCTCCTCCCCTTTCCAAAGATTGCTGTGGAAATAACTTCCTTTTTGGCCTGGAACATGGGCCACAAGCTATGCTCGTCATTTATTTATGATTTTTTGCTAATACAAGCCAGGTGTAGAATTATTGTTCAACTCAGCAATGCTCGGAGGATTGTTTATCAGTATTTTCAAGTTAGTCTGCATGAATAACACACTTGACTTGATTTTTAACAAGACCTCTCCCTGACCTCCATTTTTGTAGCCACAGTTTTTTCCCTGAAAATAATTCCATCTATAACTCATGGGTGAGTGTATTACAGATCCCCCTGTGTACTGACCTCCAAAGAAAAGGAGTTTTTAGTGCCAGTCATTATAAAGGCTTGGCTCTTCAGCTCAAGCTGTAGCAGTTCACAATTTTATCTCAGGAGGTCTCTTGTTCAATTCTTGGTCTATCAGCCCAAGAGGCATTTATCATATACTGCCAGTTAATTGCTCGTGCAAACACTGTCATTAAGGCATCTAAGTATTTGAATTGCAGAGATAGACAAAGGCCCAAGAAACCTTCATTTTCATCCCAAAACAGGGACCAGATACACCAACTACAGTCTCTGCTAGGGAAATCTCTAAATGGGTCAGGAAGAGGAAGGGCTTTGGCTGTGTGCCTCCTCTACACCAGCCTAGAAGTTGGTGAGATAGGCATATGCTGCTCTTCCCTAATGGATGGAGGAGTGGGTGTGGCCCCCTGTTTCCTGGGGAGCTCTGAAGGGATTGTACCTGATTGAGAGGGTTCCCCCTAGGGTAATATTGCTCCACAGACCATTTCCCATTGGGCTCTCTTCATTTGAGCCTACACATAAGTGCAAGTTACACCCACAAAATTGTGTTGTGCCTACAAAAATTGAGGCCACTTTTCAAAATCAGATTTATTGTATACCATTTACCAACATTTTTATCAAATCAAACTCTGTTTGCCAGGTCTGGATGTGTGGAGGAGAAATTGAGATCATCCCATGCTCCAGAGTTGGACATATTTTCAGGAATGACAACCCGTACTCCTTCCCTAAAGACCGGATAAAAACAGTGGAGCGGAATTTGGCACGTGTTGCCGAGGTCTGGTTAGATGAGTACAAAGAATTGTTCTATGGACATGGTTACCACTTAATCCAGAAAAACCTGGATGTTGGAGACTTGACTCAACAAATAGAACTGCGGAAGAAGCTTAAGTGCAAAAACTTCAAGTGGTATCTGGAGAACATCTACCCAGACCTGGAAGCTCCTCTTGTTAAAGCCAGTGGGCTGGTATGTGAACTTTACAAGGGAAAATTACACAACAAATGCATATTTACATTTCTCTGCTAACAGCCACTCTTTTTAAACTTACTTTCTATGGTTGGGCTGTGACACACAAGCTCAATGACTCCTAGAGGTGTGGAGGGCCTCATACTGTCTTCCTCAGCCATGGTGAATTTCACCTTTACTGCAGATCATGGTTTAGGACAAAATGGTTTCATTATGTTGTAGTAATTTTCTTTGCTCTATGACAGGTGACAAATCTGAAGATATGGCCCATTCGTTGGTATTTCTGTGGTTCTCTTCACATTTTCTATTGGGTGATATTTCTGATAATGAAGATTCCATCTTTTTTGCACTTCCCTCTTTTTTCCCCCCCAAAGACAAAATTTTACATTAACAAGCCTCTTCAGTGATAACTGACATGATACATTACCCCATAGTAGTCAAGATAATAGTGAAACATCTGAACAATTTACCTAATTTCCAGAGTTTATATTTCAGAAATCTTGTGGTTACAGACAGAGATATGGTGGATGCAGAGATATATTAGCTATAATCTCTAGTATTTTTAGGGCTTCAATAATTTATTCATGAAATCAATATAGTACATGAACAATAATTATTTTGTACTGAGAGCCTGACACCACTAGAGTGCACTAGAAATCTATTTTTCTCTTCTACAATAAAAACAGCCTCATTTCTGTTTTCAAACAAAAAAATAGACGTATCCGCCCAAACACAGTCATTTCTAGGGTGACCAGATGTCCTGATTTTATAGGGACAGATCCAATTTCTGGGTCTTTTTCTTATATAGGTTCCTATTACACACCACTCCCATCCCAATTTTTCACATTTGTTGTCTGGTCACCCTAGTCATACCTGTACCAAAGTGCAGCTAAAATCCGGTCTCCAGTACTTATACAAATGCAACAAAGGTATAGTGGACAGAATACTTTTTCAGAAATATTTTGGGTTCAATCCTGCTTTCCCTACCCACCCCAAATTCCCATTGATTTCAATGGAAGTTGTGGTTGTGTAAAGAATGTAGCAGGATCAGGTTGTGTGTATTCTCTGAATTTACTTCCCTTTAATTTCCTCTGGTATTATATTCATACCATTCTGTGAATTTCAATATCAAGTGAGTCTCATTTTCACAATGTGCTAATTATTCACATATTCACCATCTCTTTATGTGTGTGTGTGAAGAAAATGTAGATTCTGATCTTGGTCCATATTTCTTCACCAAAGTTCAGGGCAGTTGGAAACATTTCTAAAAATACAAGAGCATAAAATAGTCGCTCCTGAGGCATCATGGACATGCTACTTCATTTATAATTTCAGCATAAATTTAAATTAAAAAATCTGAATGTTAAGAACAAGTGACAGTGATCCCAGGTCACAAAATACTTTGTTACCATATGTAGTTCTGTCAGCTTCTGAAAGTCTTTCTAATTTTAGAGTTTTAGTTTAGCAAGAGTAGCACTCCTGAAAGTAATTGGTCAGATCCTCAGCTGTGCTTGTGCTGTCCTGCTGAGGGCAGGAGCATAAGTAGTGTTACACCCGTTGGCATGGATGCTGGCTGTGGGGCAGTTCAGCCTCCCAGTACAGCTTCTATTTACCTCCTAGGTTATTCCAGCAGTCAGGAGCAGACACGGCCATACTCTACCACACCTCAGACATGCCTCTGAGGCCAAGGGCAGTGCCAGGGGTGGTAAAGAGCTGCTCAGTTGACTATAAACTCCCAGATATTTCTCTACCCCAGGAAATCAGAGAAGAATCACAGAACATTAGGGTTGGAAGGGACCTCAGAAGGTCATCTAGTCCAACCCCCTGCTCAAAGCAGGGCCAATGTCCCTGGGGAGTCAGTGAAGCTGGGTTAAGGTTGCTTTACTTTAGCTGTGATGTGGACCATATTTTCCAGTAGAGCTGATCAAATAGCATACTACAAATAAATACTGATTACTGAAATAATCATTCAGAGGCTACCAGTAGGATGAATAATATTCATCAAAACTACTTGGAAAATATTTTATTAACAGCAGATTTACTCACAGAAATCAGGATTAGTTCATAAAAGGTTCAGTAATCTAAAAAGGGAGGAAAGCGGCTACATTTTTTTAATGATAGCTCAACCAGCTATAATTTTCAAATATTGCCATGATTATCTTAAAATACAATAAATATTCCTCAATTAGAATCATAGAATATCAGGGTTGGAAGAGACCTCAGGAGGTCATCTAGTCCAGTGCTTCTCGAAGCCGGTCCGCCGCTTGTTCAGGGAAAGCCCCTGGCATTCCGGGCCAGTTTGTTTACCTGCTGTGTCCGCAGGTTCTGCTGATCGTGGCTCCCACTGGCCGCGGTTTGCTGCTCCAGGCCAATGAGGCTGCAGGAAGGGTGGCCAGCACATCCCTTGGCCTGAACTGCTTCCCACGGCCCCCACTGGCCTGGGACGGCAACCCGCGGCCAGTCGGAGTCGCGATCGGCCGAACCTGCAGACGCGGCAGGTAAACAAACCAGCCTGGACAGCCAGGGGCTTTCCCTGAACAAGCAGCAGACCGCCTTCGAGAAGCACTGATCTAGTCCAATCCCCTGCTCAAAGCAGGACCCAATCCCCAACTAAATCATCTCAGCCAGGGCTTTGTCAAGCCTGACCTTAAAAACCTCTGAGGAAGAAGATTCCACGACCTCCCTAGGTAACCCATTCCAATGCTTCACCATCCTCCTAGTGAAAAAGTTTTTCCTAATATCCAACCTAAACCTCCCCACTGCAACTTGAGACCATTACTGCTTGTTCTATCATCTGTTACCACTGAGAACAGTCTAGATCCATCCTCTTTGGAAACCCCTTTCAGGTAGTTGAAAGTAGCTATCAAATCCCCACTCATTCTTCTCTTCTGCAGACTAAATAATTCCAGTTCCCTCAGCATCTCCTCATAAATCATGTGCTCCAGCCCCCTAATCATTTTTTAGTCCACTGGA
The DNA here is from genome assembly GCF_003597395.2 of Chelonoidis abingdonii. Lineage (NCBI taxonomy): Eukaryota > Metazoa > Chordata > Testudines > Testudinidae > Chelonoidis > Chelonoidis abingdonii. The sequence goes on along the minus strand of NC_133778.1, from coordinate 49,616,178 downwards.
CTCTTTCTAATTTTTTCACATCCTTTCTAATTTTTCCACATCCTTCTTGTAGTGTGGGGCCCAAAACTGGACACAGTACTCCAGTTGAGGCCTCACCAATGCCGAATAGAGGGGGATGATCATGTCCCTTGATCTGCTGACAGTGCTCCTACTTATACAGCCCAAAATGCTGTTAGCCTTCTTGGCAACAAGGGCACACTGCTGACTCATATCCAGCTTTTTGTCCACTCTAGCCCCTAGGTCCTTTTCTGCCGAACTGCTGCCTAGCCACTTGGTCCCTAGTCTGTAGCAGTGCTTGGGATTTTTCCTTCCTAAGTGCAGGTCTTTGCACTTGCCCTTGTTGAACCTCATCAGACTTCTTTTGGTCCAATCCTCTAATTTCTCTAGGTCCCTCTGTATCCTATCCCTACTTTCCAGCGTATCTACCACTCCTCCCAGTTTAGTTTCATCTGCAAACTTGCTGAGGTTGCAATCCACGCGATCTTCCAGATCATTAATCAAGATACTGAACAAAACCAGCCCCAGGATCGACCCTTGGGGCACTCCGATTGATACCAGCTGCCAACTAGACATGGACCAATTGATCACTACCCATTGACCCCGACGATCTAGTCAACTCCTCATCTGTTATAAATCAATATTGTTCCATTAACTTCCTTGTGTGTGATCTGAAGGCATTTGGTACCTGGCAGAATTCAGCCCAGAATAAGCAGCATTCTGATATAAACTTCAGAATGCATAAATGCCCTTAGAATCCATTTGTCTGGTCATTCAAACAGCAGTACAAGAAAGCTTAGTGCAAGCCATAACTTCTCCAGATGGTCAAGCTAACAAGGTATCATGATGATGACTCCCTGATGTAACGACAATTGTAGAGAAAATAGAGCAAAAGAGGCAGAATGAAGAGATACAAGACACCTGAGAGACCTGAGGCCACCTGTACTGCAACAAAAACAAAGGAACATCTGGAAAGAGAGAAAATATTTAGACGCTTTTTAAAGAAAAAAATTCTCATTCGCATCTGCACTTTCTAACTAGCATTTCCTGACAGACAATGTTCGGTCACTCATTCTTTTTTTCCCCTCCAATATGATGCAAAAGTTTTTAAAGATAATCATAAACCTTTTGGCTAAGTTAGAATGGAAATGCCTTCTTTCCAAAGTGTTGGTGTGTACACAACTGCTGCTGACTCTTGTAATACCATAAGTACCAATACTACCCTTTCACTGATTGGATCAAGGGCAGCCAACCCTATCTGTGAGGGCTGAAGAGTTATCTTAGCAACATGACACAGATCACATTATATATAATAAAATTAAATAGATATAAAAATCCACAAACAGTTTTCCCTTTGGGGAAGGAGAAGGAAAGAAAAGGATACATGACAGATACTAGACATGTAATTTAATTCCCTGAGGGGAGATGCTCAAATGCAGCAATGAAGAGTGCAGTATAATAGCCTGAATAGAATAGAAATGTATCCCACCACTTGTGTCCTAAATCCATCACCAGTCAGAGGTCTGATGACAGCAGGTAGCCTTTGCCAGCTATTATGGTTTTTGGTTTTGTTTTTTTGACCTTCTAGTTAACAAAGTGTAGCTGCATGACTAGCTCTGAGCAGTTTTTAACTCTGAATTAGCTTTGGGTGGCCAAGATAACTGGAGATATCTGATCTCTGATTTGATTGGCCAGGCAATCAAATTGTCTGCATAAGGTCAATTTAAGAGGATTTTTCTCCTAACCTGCTGCCCATTTGGGTTGGTTAGACTGTGCTGCAGGAATGTGAGAGGATTTATAAATCATTTTTCAATAACAGTTACAGCATAAGAAGCAGCAATAGGAAAGCTGTGCCTAACAAAAAACTTACTCTCGCTGTCTCCTGTGTTCCAGAACAAGGCTAATGTAAAGCATCTCTTGGCAGACAAAAGAGTTCAAGCAGATATTGCAGGCACACTGACACCAGCAGAGAATATGGTCCGTTATCTTTAGTTTGCCTAGATTACACTATGTTTCTCTTATAGAGAGCATCCAGTAAAAGAGATAATGCTAACCAATTATTTCTGGAATAACTCCCTGCGTAGACAAGCCCTAAAAGATTCCTGAATAGCTATTCCTGGCTAAATCCATGTGTGGATGCTCTTATTCTCTTGTCCACCCATGGAGTTAATCAGTAATAGTTAATCTGCTTTCAATTCATCTCCTATCTTATTCCAGATTAATTTTCATGTAGAGACAAACTCTTATGCTAACCAGAACACCTCATTGTTTTTATGCTTATTAGAATGTAATACTCTTAAATATTAATATATTGGGTGACCTTGGGCAAGTCACTTCCCCGCTCTGTGCCTCAGTTACCCCAACTGTAAAAGGGGAAGAATGATACTGACCTCTTTTGCAAAGCGCTTTGAGATCTGCTAATGAAAAGCACTGTATAAGAACTAAGTATTATTATAATTGTTCTATTTTCAGTGTTCTGTCTCTTGCGTTTTTGTGCCTCACTTTGATGTTATTGCCTTTTCTGAATTTCCATTTTTAATTTTGCTCCCAGATTGTTAACATAGCCATGGCTAGATGCATTACTGTGGAAAACTCCACTCTGGCCTTTGAGGCTTGTAACATTAGCAACAAGGTAAGATGTATTAGAGATTGCTGGTATGTCTATTGGATGTCAAATATTGTCAATTTTATTGCTTATGCTAAGGAATCTCCCTACCCACCACCTCACTGACTTGAAGTCCATCTTGGAGGTTCATGTAATCCTTACTGCCAGGACACATTGCCAAAAGATGCCATCTTGTAAAACAAGAAATGAGTACTGGGCTGTGTTTGTAGAGGCAATAGATAAGAAATGGAGCCTGCACCATTTCATGAAAGCACCGAGACCCCCAAAACCAAGTAGAAGTCTGCAATTAGCTGAAATGCAACTCAGATGCAAAATTCCATACATGCCTATAGTGGAGAGAAAACTTTAAATACAGTAGACCCACTAGCGTACTCTACCACAGTAACAAAGCCAGCATAGGAGGGAGGATACATGGCAGTTGCTCCAGGAACAGGGCTACTTTCCTTTGCTGTCTTTTATAGGAAGTGCCTCCTGATGGGAATACCCCACTGATTATGAGCCAATATAGACATCAAGAGTCACTGACCTAATGGGGGCAGGGTTGGCCTTTTGTCATTGGGCGCTGTTATGCCATCGGGGGAGGCCAGTCCTGAAGCCCCACCATTGCAATCTGTTGACAAATCCCCTTTTCAGAGTTTGTTTGGGTGCTGTCTCCAACTCTTCATTTCTACAGTCCAGTTTATAAAAGATCCTCTCATGGATCCTCTCCTCTCCCACACTCACAACTACCCTGTACTCCTTTCTCTGTGGGCCACCAAGAAATGCTTTGTTGACCATAGTTTGAGAATCCCTGTAATAGTACATTGTTAACGCAAACATTAGAAAACTTTGAGTTATTGGGCTACGTACTGGTCTCAGCTACAGCCGTTTGAGAGACGGATTGTTTTCTAATCAAAGTTGGAAGTAGTCTGGTTACTGAGGTCACCAAGAGCACGATCAGGCCTTAGACCAGAACTTTATTCTGTGAATTCGCTCCAGATTCACACTAAAAGAACAGAATCTGGCATATCTGGAATAATTATACAAAGCCTAGGGTTATGTGGTTGGATTTTTTAGACATGTAAAGGGAAATAGCTCACATAACCCAAACTGAAATCAGTTTGCTATTGTTTCTCCTCCACAGAACCAGAAGTTCAACTACACTTGGCTGAGACTAATAAAACATGGGGACGTCTGCATAGCACCAGTAGATGCAAAGAGAACACTGGGCCTGTACCCTTGCGATAACAGAAACAATAGCCTGAAATGGTTGCATAAATCATTGGTGGCCTTTCAACCAGAACTGGTAAGTAGAGCATTTGTAATGATTTGCCCTCCACTACCACTGCAGTTACACCTAAAATAAAACTAAATAAAGGAAAACAATACTTATTGCTGGTGTTGTATGATTGTCATGTGTTTGGCAGTGAGAGAGACTATTCCAAATTCATAAAGATATAAAGAGAAACACACAGTTTGTCTCTTTGTGAATTTCTGAATAGATATGAGGAAAAAAGAGATTGATAAAAATTGCCTTTTTCCTAAGGTACACATTACTTCAAATTATTTCAAGCACTCTGATCGTTAGTCTGCAAACGCAGTTTTCAATCCTCAGGATTATTTTCCTCCAAGTTACACTGAAAGCTAACCAGCTGCCAGTGATTTCACTACCATGGCCCCATTTACCTTCAGGGTGGTGTATATCAGTGTGCTGCCTTAACATTGCATCAAGCAAAATGTAATATAGTGAAACTAACCACACATACACAATCATTCAAATGACATTTTGTTCTCTTTTTTCCTATGCTTGCATCCAACAAAGTCAAAGATTCAGGCTTGTAGATAACTCTAAGCATTAAAAAGTTCCATGAATAATTAGAAATGATTTTTCCCCCTCTGAAGTGACATGCTTTTAGAGGAGCCTTCAATTTAGGAAACAAAAGTATAGCTGTTGTGTAACCTGATCGATATTCAGTAACACATTCCATTATTGACTCTCCTTCCATTTGTTTCTTTTTAGCCAATCCAAAACAACAACAAAACCCTCCTCAACCCCTCCCTCCCCTCCCCACTCGCCAAATCCAAAGCCAGGATATTTTGTAAAAATAAAAGAAAAATGCCAGCCATTTATGAGACCAGATTGCACAGTAGGTACAGTGACAATTTTTGATGGTCAGAAACTGTTCCAGGCTGAACTTCAAGCCTTAAACTAGATACATGTGATGGTTCCTGCTAGGATACAGAAAGTCATGTTTCACTTTACAAAGCCACAATACCCAATTCAACACAATTGGACACAGATGATTGTACCTGCATAGGACTGAATTGGTGACAAGCCTGAACTATACCATTTAGTTCACTGAAGTAGATCAGATTAGTTTTTAGGAAAGCCCTGGACACTGGAAGCATATAGTACCAGCCCTCTGGGGAGAAAGACAGTTGAAAGTTATCACTGTGAGTCCCCCTCCTTTGAAATCAGCCATAAAAACTCACAAACCAAAAAGCCTTGAATGCCTTTCTCTCCCACCCCCCACTAATGAAATATTATCCTTTCTGGGCCCTCTGAAGAGCATAAGAACGGCCATACTGGGTCAGACCACAGATCCATCTAGTCCAGTATCCTGTCTTCCGACAGTGGCCAATGCCAGGTGCGCCAGAGGGAACAGAACAGGTAATCATCAAGTGATCCATCCCCTGTCACCCATTCCCAGCGTCTGGCAAACAAAGGCTATGGACTTGTAATTGTACAAAGAAAAACAAAGCACTGCCCAACATGTTACTATTAACATCTCCTGAATTTGGGTGTTTTATTTTATTTATTTTGTTTTGAATATTAATGAGGGTGACTATTATTCATTATTTGTATTACTATGTCATGTAATGAGGGCTATTTACACTAGTAACTGTACATACATATAATAAGAGCCACCCTATGCCCTGAAGAGCTTTTAATCTAAATAGACGAGACAGGGTGGACGAGAGGAAGTATTATTATTACCTCTATTTACAGGTGGGAAATTGAGGCACAATGAAATTAAGTTACTTGCTCAATATTAAGGTTTATTGTATCTACTATTTTTAAAAGTCCTGGAGGGAAAAACAAAAGTTTATATATTAAATATAGTAATTGGCTTTGTAACACAGGATTAAAGCTCATATTTTTGTGTTAGCATAAAATATAACCCCAGAATTTGAGAATGAGACAGCTGAGTGATTCTTATTTTGCTGAGGAATGTGGAAATTGCTTTATTGTTAAGGTTGCAGTTGAGTTTCCCTTTTAATTCAAATTTGGCCACCACCTAAAATCCACAAAATGTTAATCTCAGAATTAGTAGGTTAGTTCTGAGGCAAGGTAGAAATTTTCCACAAAAATTGAAATTTATTGAACATCCTAACAAAGATAATCAAAGTTCAAAATGTCTAACTCTTCAACCACACACAGAAAAAACCAAAAAGATGTGAGAAATAAGACTTAGGGTTTGAACCAAAACTTTCTAGATGAGATTAAAGTTCAATTTCAAAAGTTATTACTTTTTAAATCGGAAATATCACTGGGGACCTTCTGCACCGCTGAGCTTCATACAGCAAGTGAAAGAACTCTAGAGACATTTAAATAAAAAAATAAGTCACTATCACATTTCCTTGCAGAAACAGAACTTAGAATGTAAATTGCTCATTGGGGATGTGGGGTAATGGAGAGAAAACATCTTCCACCAAAAGGCTTATAAATGGAGCTAAGGAACATCCTTGGTTCTCCCCTCCTGCAGGTCTGAGGAAGTCCACACAAAAGGGATTTAATCTTAATCTTCCCCTCTCAAGCCCAGGGTTCAAATCTGGGGTTGTGGTTAGGGTTCATCTCTAACTAAAAATAAACATGGCTTTTTTGGTTTACTTCTGTGTGTGGCCAATAGAGTCAACACTGCTCTGGGAATGGAAGACTGTCATGGGGTTTACTCACCATTGGTGGCACTCCTCCAGGCCATTCCTGGGATTAGCTCCAGCCAGGTGTTACGCCATCTCCTGGAAGTGTCTCTCCCATTGTCCTCTCATTCTACCGAGCCCTCTCATTCTACAAATCACAGCTTCCTCTGACTTAAGCCCTACAGCCAGATCACTCCATGGTTCCCCCTTCCAGGGTAAATGTAACCAGGTTTTTCCAGGATGCCCAGGCAGTTTGCAGTCCTCTGCCTGGCCTGTGCCATATCCCCAGTGGTTGGTAGGAGACCCCAGGCCTACCCACTGCTCTGGGTTCCAGTCCAGGGACCCTATACCTGTAACTATGGCCTGCTTTCCCACAGCCCTTGTCACTCCTTCCCTGGACTCCTTCCTACCACTCCCAGTTCCCCTCATTTCTCTGGGTGTATTAACTCCAAATCCCCCTCCCTCTTCGCAGGGAGCGGCTACAGCCTTTCCTAGCAGCCTTTGTCTGTTACCAGCTTCCTGGCTTTATAGGCCCCACCTGTTCCTGCCCAGCTGTCCCTGGTTTCAATCAATTCCCTGCTCCCTGGCTCCCTCTCCAGGCACAGCCTGTACAGTTAATTGGCCTGCCGGGCCATGTTGTGTGGGGGTAGACACCCCACCACAAGGGCTACTTAACTCTTAACACAGTCAGCTGGTGGAACACAACATCGCTCTTGTCCAAGTCCTACAAAAACAATGGCTATTGTTAGTTTTGTTTCGAATTGTTCAGGAATGATAGAGTGTAATGTTAGAAGTCAGATACATTTAGAGTTCAGGGGGCATTAGGACAATCCTAAAGGCGATTAAATTTGGAGCCTAACAGGACTGAAGCATTTTGTGGTGTTCTGGCAAATGTTATTTCTGCAACAACAACAACAACATCATTCCTGAATAATATACAGTTTGGAGAGGGCACCAATATAACCGAATCTCTAACTTTCTAATGTGCGTGTCACTGTACTGTCTGCAAGAAAAAAGAGCATTATTGCAATCCAGTTAGGTTCGCATTCACTGGCTTTCCATATGGTACTGGATGCTGTTTTTCTGAAAGATTATTTGGAAGCTGATTACAAAGGAGACTAGTTTGAGTTACTATATAACAAGGGTTAAAAACTAGTCACTCCAGCAACTGAATATTGCAAACCAGAAAACAAGGGGGAAAATGGGTTAATGCTGGCCACAGGAATAGTGAAGTCCTCACCCCTTATCAGGTGTCATAGTTCTCATCAGAACAAAGGCACGTTCAATGCATTTGTCATGCACATACAAAGCCTCAAATAAAATAGTCAGTTGGTGATTTCACTAATATTTCACTAAGATACATGACTGAAATTATGCTATCAAATATTATACAATAAAGCAATAATGTAAAAATGTCCCTATCACTGAGGATACTTGTAGTATTACAATACTTGCCATATGTATAAGTAGGTTAAAAAAATTGCACACAAGTTCAAAAGGATAAGAATAAGGCCCCTAATCATTCAAACGCCTCACGATGTCATAATCCAATTTAGCATCCCAGCTCTTGGACTTAATTAACAAATTACCTAACACACTTTTCATCATAGTAAGTGTGTTTTTACTTCATCAGCTGCAAAATATCACAACATGAAAATCAAAGTCTCCTGCCATACGTTATTCTATATTGCAAATGCATCTGGAGTCATTTCCTTTGCATGATAATTACCATTCAGACAGCAAGCGAACTAATCTGTTAATTTCCAAAGAATTAAAATCCCATGAAGCACAGAAGGTGTAATATAGTTCTAGTTCAACAACAGGTGTAAGCTTTGGATCCCACCCAAAATTCCCTTTAAGCCTATGAATGAATCATTACATAATGCAGAAATGCAAAAATGGGCGCATCCTCGGGAATCAAAAATCTCCACTAGGGAACACTGAGTATAATTTCTGAAGCTTTTTTTTCCCAGTTGCAAATAACAACAATTGCTGTATGAGTCCTGTTACCGATTGTCCTATGCTGTTTCTTTTTAGATGGATCACATGGTTTTAGAACACCTTCAGCAGCCAACATGTTTGGAAGTGGATCAGTCTCACAAAATCCTGAGGGTTAATGCCTGTGATGCCTCAAATCCTTATCAGAAATGGCAGTTTGGAAATTATTATGCTGACTGAAGAGAACACGATCAAAACAGAAACAGAGAATTCAAATCGTGTGAATTCAAGAATGACATCTGTGAGACCTGTGACAGCAATTACAAAATTGGAGGTTCATTTCCTAATGGTAATTTAAATCCGTCATTTTAAATCACCATATTGAGAGATCAAAATATCAAGCGACAGCACATCTGGTTTGATGTGGTTTAAAACATTCAGGCATATTTTCCACTCACTGTGGGGCACTTGGGGAAGGTTGAATGAAAGTTTTTTCAGTAAATGGAAATACTTTCTAAAGTTCCTCATTCCCACCTTAAGCAGACCTTCACTGACTGGCTTCAGAGAGATTAATGCAAGCTACCAGAAATAGTTCCAGGGTTCAACCCCTATGACTGCACGTAGCATCTTGTGCTGCTGTTTGGAAGATCCACATTTGCTCATTTATCCCGTCACAAACCAGCAAAATGAAAGTACCTAAAAATCCATCCAGGATCACAGGAATCTGCTCCTACCAAATTGGATTCACTGATTCTGAAAGGTAGGTATCTGGAGCCACCTTTGAAGCTTGGTTTCCCATGATAAGAGCCCATCTTTAATCACAAAAAATATAAACCTTTAAGCACTTCTAACCTGGCAGCAGGCAAGGGTCTATAAGTGCTGTATTTGCACACAGGCACCGTGAATTTGCTACCTTGGTTTGACCTCCTGCTTCCTAGATGGGCAAGGAGTGGTTAGGCTGCAAAGCAGTGGGGTGTGCCTTATCTAGCTTTACAGCTAACCCTCTGGGCCAGTGCAAGAACAGTATGAATGCAGTAGACTTTAAAGAGACTCTCCATTCAGCCCTTCTCAGCCAGAAGGACGTGCCTCAGCACAGCACAGAATCATGAAAAGGGGAAATAAACCAAACGGTGTGGGAACCGTGTGCTGATGAAGATCCTCAGAAAGGGCCTGCTTAACCTGAAAAAAACAGACCTCCAGGAACTTGTTTCTCGCTACTAGTAAATCCAAGATGGCAGCCACACACTGTTGGGCATGATTTCATGGCCTCTGGGTTGGCCACATGTTATGCGATAGTACTGTATATGTATTCAATGCAAAGCAAACCAGAAAAGCTTAAATAATGTTAAACTTTTAACACAAGGGGACAAAAGATGAGAAAATCTGCATCTATGTTAATTGCCTGTTCCTTTCTCATGCCACTGTGGAAAAAATGGAATCTGTTTTTCTTAGAATAGAAAATGATCTGTCATGGAAGCTTTGAATGTTTTTGCACCTAAGATGAGTGAGAAGGTGGGCAGTTGTTAAAAGTATGTAATAGCAGATTAGGCTTTTGCTGAATACATTCCTGTCTGTTGAGTGTAGACATCCATATATTTTTTTTAAATCCATTTGATTGGCTGAACTGTAGCTGGTCTATGATGCAAACACATAGATAGGGCATTTTCTGCGCTTCACTGGCAGAGCCGTGCATTGGTGGGAGCAGAGTGGCGGTGGCAGCTCTGTACCAGGTAGAAGCGCAGGACAAGAATGTCTCAGGGTGGGCAGAATGCAGCATGTGCACTAGCTGACTGCAGAGGGGCGACGTCTCCTAACTGACTTTGCCCGCTTGAAGTCCCAACATCTTGGATGGCATAATAGCTGGTACTATCTCCTTCTGCTCTCCTCAGCACTAAATAGTTTCTATCTTGCTGCTAGTAGGGAGAGAAGATGAAAGTGATTCCCTGTGTCTGCTTATGCCCCAGTGCAGCCATATAGCGGAGGGCAGGAGCTAGCCTTGGTATTGTATCGATTAATGATAAAGAGCATGTGATGTTACTCTTTGACGGGCAAAGCAGTTGTTATAAAAATTGGCTAGAATGTTTGCTTTTTACAAACCAAGCTTGAACCTTTTGAAAAGTGTAGGACTGGTTTATTAAAAGAGCCCCTCTCATAGCCTTACCATCTAACTCCATCCTGATGAATCTCTTTGCCTGGCCTACACTAGCACCTATCCACAGTCCTTCAACTCCCCTCTTATGACTACCCATTACCTCCTTCAGACGACCACCAGCTATGCTGACCAGTTCAATAGGCATGGCAGGGTCATGAGCCTTTGGACTGGCTAATACCACTAGCAGCAGTAGCTCCTTGCAGACCCTGTGCCCAGCTGAACATATGGACTCATACCCTCCTGAGTCCCTTGTACATTTCCTCAGAGCCAGAGCACAGTCAAGCCTTATACTTGTTTTGCTTTGCATTCTCTTCACTGGAAAGCAACCAAAGGGAACACCAATAAAAGTTGCTGCCAGAGAAAGGGTATAATGGTGCCTCTTTGTTCTGATCTTCCCTTTTTGTGCATAGAACCCTCCAGACTTGATTTAGAATATTCATAGGAGGGGGAGACAGCAAGTCGGAGCTCCACATGTCCAGGAACAGGAGTTGTTCTGTGCCTGAAGAGAGGGTAGAAGATCGAGTGAAGATCCACCCTGCAGAATTGAAGGCAAAATTGTCCCCTAAGACTGTATGTCCCATATTTCCATTTCAGACTTTCCAAATAAGTTTTAAGCCTATGAACGTAGAAGCTGAGGACACGTAAGTGCTAACCCTTCTCTCAAAAAGAGTTGATTTGAAAGATGGGTTTCCATGTTTACTCTCTTAGACCAAAGTGCTACAGTTGTTAAGTCAGTGGGACATATAGGGCTAGATTCTCCCCTGCATCTGGACTTCACCCAACACAGAGGAATTGGGGGAGATGTTAGGGAGCAAGTTAGAGCCCCTGAATCTGGCCTGATCCTGGCCAGTCTGCAATGGCTCAGCTTAGAGGCAGTTCTGATTTATATCTCTGACCTAGGATCCCTAGGGGACCCTACACGAGTGGAGGATTCGTTTAGTGCAGCAGAGCTCTGCTAGCCTCCTTATCCACCCTAATACTCCCCTTGTGCCATGGGTGGTAGGCTGATACAGGAGCCGGCTCTGACAGCTTTACTGCAGCAGGGGAATTCTTCACTGGCTGTTTGCAGCCAGAATCTAGCCCATAACATTAAAAACCCCATTAAAGTAACTAAGAGTTTTGTCTGAAAAAGGGCTGCAGAATTTAGTGCTTCCTGTTCTTGACCTTATTCATGTACCTCACATGGAAAATAGATGTAGTGCAGTAAAAATGAGAACTCACCTTTACTCTTACAGCTTTTGGAATCAATACACTCAGCTGACAAAACTCAACATATTGAATACCCCTCTGAATTAACTCTCATGTACGTTTTTCATACTGTGAAACTTTTTAAAAGATCTTTTATGTCTGTTGTATGGGAAGGGGGGAATCGTACTGGAATAACTGTCATCATTTAGCAAAAGAACATTTATTACTTTTTTGATAGGGTCAAATTCAGCTGCGATATGATATCTACATCCAGGGTATCGTAATGTTTTGCACATGGGACTTTCTCCTTGAGCTTTTTATTATGCCTTTTTCATGTTTTTGTTGTGTTTTGTAACAAACTGGAGATTCATGTTAAGTGTGAATGGTCCCTAATAGAAATGTAATTCTTACACTCCTTGGCCATTGCCTTGTATGTTGAAAAATTGGTTTATCCAAATATGAGCACATTGCCTTATTTCTCTACATACATAGGACTGAACGTTCAGCTCAGTTCGTATCTTGCTGTTCATGCCAGCCAAGCCTTCTTCATCTCTAGTGTTTACAGGCGGTTACACAATAACTCGTCTTTTCTCTTTGATTTTTCAAAGGGGCCTCTGCATAATTTTACCTTTCACATCAAGGTGCAACACTGACAGTATTTGACAGGCTGAGCCTGCCAAAATATTGATTTGCCTAACAGACTTTCACAGTTGGTTTCTATCCTAACTGTCTTCCTGATTTTTTCCCCTTTTGTAATAAAACTAGCCTGCAGTGACTATCAGAAAAATTACACAGATGTTGTTTGTGCAGTCATGTTTTATCAGACGCATGAATTTCATTAAATTCTGCTTGCTGACATTCAATCATTTGTCACTTAACATGCACCAAATGGTCATATGTCATGGTCACTTCACATTTCCATCTTGTCACTTGTACTGTTATTCCTGATTTGTGTAAATGTTCACTTCAGTGTTGATATCTCTTACTTAACATGTCTAACATGTCCCTAGGGACTACTGGTAATAATACTGTTGCTGTTCTGTTACACAATATTAAGAAACACTCAGATTATACCAATCAACGTTGTCTGAGAACATTTTTCTGGCATACTCAGGAAATATTCAAAGAAGAAGGCTGCATATGTTTTTCTTGGTTTCATGGAACCACTCACAATTATATTTGTCCAAGAGGGCCTTCGAGAGCCCGTGAGGCAGTGAAGAACACCTTTATCCCTGCTCACTCATTGACATTCCCATGTAAGAGACCAGATTACCATTACCACCTCCAGTGTCCTTAGTTCACGGATGCAAATGAAAATCACTTCTAATTAGAAAAATGTGAGACCATTTACTAGAATGAGCCTTACTCCCTTTGGCAACTCTTCTACAAGCGTGCATATGTTTCCGGCTCCTCTGTAGCCATGAGTGGCTCTGACTTGTTTGGCTAGGATACAGACAGATGATTATCATGCTCATCTTTTCAAAAATCAAATAAACAATTTTAAACACTTTCCAATGATGTTATTCACAACCTGAGTACCAAATGCTGCTCTCTGATACCTTTCATGTCTTTGGATTATAGACATTAGAGATGCACAAGACTTCTTAAATCATATTCCATCCCCCTGTCGATGAGGGATCATCTATTATACATATATTAGAGCTATGATCCAGGCTGTAGTCAGAGTAGCATGTGCATTTAAGATAGAAATTAACACAGTCTCATTCCTATAAGGATGATGAAAAAAGCCGATAACACTGAAGTTCACATCAATCTTTTCCAGAGATTTTTGCCAAAGACAGCAAAAATTAGGATCATTCCAAAACAATAGAAATATTTACCTACATCATCTAACTTTTCTAATGAGTCATAAAAGTCACTACATGAGAAGCTTGGGACCAGAGCTTTGGGACAAAGAATTTGGCACTTGGGAGGGTAGGTGCTGCAAAGGCTGTTGGCAAACTTGGTAGGTCCTTGATTCTGAGCCTCTGCGTGTTAGTCCAGTCCTCAGGAGCAACTTACTGCAGCAACAGCCCTGTTCAAAGCAATAACAGCCACCAACAGGTCATTCCAGCATCCAGAAAATGCCAAACCACAGTACTGCTTGTCATTCCTCCTTTACCCCCTGGCCAACTGCCCTATGATGGAATCCCCGACTAGCCAGTTATGGTATGTCTACACTGCAACCAGGAGGTGTTATTGCAGCATGTACAGACATACCTAAACTAGCTTTGATCAAGCCAGCTCACTAAAAATAGCACTGAAGCTGTGGCAGCACAAGTGGAGGTCCCATGCAGGATAGTACTTGGGCTGGCAGGCTGTGGTGACACCATGTCTACAATGCTATTTTGAATAAGCTGGTTTGATCAAAGCTAGGTTGGGTGTGCCTATACCTGCTGTGATCGCATTACCCCATTGCACTGTAGCGATACTCTTAAATCAATTTTAGGCCTGTTTTGGTAATGTAAGCTGTGCAAACCAGCCATCTAGCAGTGGCCAGAATCTGACCCATGGTCGTTGTCCTCTTGCGGCTCAACTGTTTAATTGAAAATGGTGCTAGGTACTTTTTATGTTTTAAGCAATGAATTGTCCTATGTAGGTATCATTCGACATATAACTGCTCTTCCTGAACTTAACCCTTTTATTTTAGTTTCCATTTGTACCTATTCAAAACATTGAGATTATTTCTACCTAAAAGCATTTTTTGTGAATTTTAAAATGTACCCAGGGACACTATGCAATGTAAATATCTCAAATGTAAAAGAAATTTTAAGAGTGGTAGCTTTGTTCATGACCATGTTGATGAGAAAGGTGTACATGTTTATAAAATGTGAACAAATGTCTTCTATAAAATGTGATTTATGGGGAGTTTTAACAGTCCATATATGCTGTAAGATAACAGGCCTTCACCATGTCAATTTATCTAAGTAGTCTGGATCCAAAAGGCTGAAGTTGAAAATCTGATTTGATTTGTATACAAAAATAAGTTAGAAAACATGGCAATAAAGGACTGTACATGAATATCCTGTTCTGGAGTGTCTCTATGGTTACTGTGTCACTAGCTCTCCTGAATTCCAAGGAATGTTTCCTTCTCTGGGTTACTGTTGGGTAACACTGCAGATCAGTGGCAGTCAACCTGCAGCCTGTCAGGGTAATCCACTGGCGGGCCACGAAACAGTTTATTTACATTGACTGTCCGCAGGCACAGCTGCCCGCAGCTCCCAGTGGCTGTGGTTTGCTGTTCTCAGCCAATGGGAGCTGTGGGAAGTGGCAACCAGCATGTCCCTAAGGCCTGTGCCACTTCCCGCAGCTCCCATTGGCCAAGAACGGCGAACCATGGCCACTGGAAGCTGCGGGCAGCTGTGCCTGCAGACGGTCAATGTAAATAAACTGTCTCGTGCCCCACCAGCAGATTACCCTGATGAGCCGCAGGTTGACTGCCACTGATCTGCAGGCCGCAGGTTGCCTGTCACTGCTGTAGATTATTAAAATGCAAAGCCCTTTTAAATCTCCAATTCACTTTGTACTAATAATGCTGTTTATTTGCATTTTGCATTTCACTGAGTTTAGCTAATGAAAATAGACCTTCCTCTATTGAATCTGATTGTTGTTCATGGTAATTGTTGCTAACACAGCAGGAAGATGTTGAAATCCAAATTAAAATGTTGCCATTTAAATAGTTAAATTTTAAAAAATGTATCCATTGGTATCAGCTTTTCTAAAACCCTTAAAAAAATTTCAAGTGTGCACCAACATCACATGACAGGGTACCTTCACTGTGGAAAGGAATCAAGTCTTTGAGATATGTCTGAGCTATGCCAATTGGTCATCTATCATGAAGCCTGATCCTGCACGATTTAAGTGAATGGGAGTTTTGTCACTGGATTCAATGGAAATAGAATCAGGACCATAGATCCTTCCATCCTATAAATATTCCCTTCCCTTTGTTCTACTCCTGAGATGATGGATTTCATAGATTATCGCCTGCTGAAGACTGCCGAAAGTCACAACTTAGCCTCTGGCTGCACTCACTCCTCCCAAGACTAAGCTTATTTGACCTACAAGTAATAAAAACTAACCCACCCCATTCCACTCCACTCCACTCAGAAACGTGTGCGTGTGTATTTATATACACATACACTTGCAGAAAATTGCCTGCTTCTCTGAGGTAAAGTAGTCCATTTTTTTCTGTACAGAATACTTTTAGCCATATTGGCCTTTGACAGAAATAGAATAAATTCCATGACTTTTATTCAAAGGCAAGTGTTAAGGAGATTGAATGGCGAGGCAGGGAACTGTTAAGCACAAGGGGCCACATTTCAAAGGCACTTAGGCCTCTAAAGATGCAGGTAGTTGCCTAGTGGGATTTTCAAAACCATCTCAGTAGGTAAGGCACCTAAATCCCATTGACTTCAGTGAAACCTAGATATCTAACTTCATTATGTGCTTTTGAAAATCCTACTATGTGCCCATCTGCATCTTTAGCCTCCTAAGTGCCTTTGAAAATCTGGCCTTTAAGTGATTGGTTTCAAATAAGACTCAAGCAATTAGAGTACTGATAATCAAAATCACATTGCAGCCAGTGTTTCCCACCCTCCACGCTCATCCTCATCCCAAGAAGATTCCACCTTTTACTTTTAGGCTACCCATTCTAATCCAGCCCCAGGTTGGTAATCATTGAAATTCATGACTATTTTGATGGCTGTTTGGTGGCCACATGAAATGAATTGTGATCTCGTTCCAGCTTCTGGTCAAGAAGTATCTAGGTCATAAAATCACCAGCACAATTGGTTCTAATTGTCACCTTTACGATTGTTTCAACAGCAATTTTTAGTTTGAATAGTCCTGAAGATAGAATTGCCTTCCAGCAGTAGAGACAGTCCCTCCAGGATAGGATTGAAACACATTGGTGGGGTAATGTGGGGAAACTTACATTGCTTATGTCCATGCTGTACCTGTTCAGTGGATAATCAGCTTCATTCTCCAGGGGTGTTTATCTAGCATCTTTCATAAGCCAGTTAATTAACTCTCAAGTGGTGAACTTGATGGGGTCTGGTTCTTCAGAAATGCTTTTCAATCACAACTTCAGAAGTCAATGGAAGTTACAGGTGCTCAGCACCACTGAAAGCCAGGCCCAGCAATGAAATACTTTTTAAAGAAAATAAGTAATTCTCACTTGAATGCCCAGGAATGAAGTCTGGTTTATCTCATTTTTTTAATAAAACAGCAATACAACTTCATAAGAGCTAACCACTGGGTTTTCACAAACCAAAGAGCAAATAAACAAGGCTGAATAGTACAATGAGCACTGTGTTTTGTTTATACAATGAAGAATTGTCTTTTATTTTTTTTTGTTGCATATAGCCAATACATAATTGCCTTTTATGTAGGACAAAAAATTCAGAACAATATTTGGTGCTGCTGAAAATGTAACACTAGTTATAAAAAGAGCCATTATTCTAGCAGGTATGGTAGATTCCCCTGTCTTTTACACTGAGTTCCAACTTCCTTTCTAACCTCCTCTCTCACTCTTGTTCTGTTGCTGACCACTTTCCCAAACAAATTCCTTCTGGGATGAAATTTGCCAAGCTCGTCTCAGCCCAAGGTGAATTTTTCTTTAAAATATTTGAGCAATGTCAGCTCATGCAGACTGTAGTTATTCAAGAGTTTACAAATATACTGAAATGTGCTCAGGCAACTTAAAACAGCTGATGCTTCAAATGTGCCTGGTTTTGAAAATCTCACTAAGATCTGAGATTTAAGCTGCATTTAAAGAATATTGACTATTTTTAAAACTGATAAGAAATGTTGTGAGAAAAGCTTGGATCCAAAATGGCAGCATTTGAAGAGTACTGATTTTCAGTGTTGTGGGTTTTGATCAGGCAGACAGACAGACACAAACACATGATATGTGCCATATATATGTATGTGTATAAAATGCTGACCTTCAATTTGTATGGTACAGTATCTATGCAATTTTCTAATTTACCAGTAACTGATGGAAGATTCACAAAAGATACATATGAGCTGTCTGGATATTAGTTGCCACAGCTGCTCATGGATAAACTAACCATTCACATCATGTTTAGCCAGCATGCTTTCTTCCCCTCCCCTCCCCTTTTTTTTGGCGGGGGTGGGGAGAGAGAGAGAGAGAGATAATATTCATGTAAGCTCTGAATTGAAAACAATTACATCTCCCCCCACAGTAGCTGGCGATACTCTTACTACAGCTGACACAGGCTACTAAGGAAGGAATTTTATTATGAAGTGATTCTCTGGGAAAGGGGAAAAGATACCAAAAAAAGGGGCTGCTTTTAGTTACTGGAGATATTCTCATATAGCTTAAAATTATGTTAACTTTTTTTGTATTCATTTTATATTTAACTTAATCATATTAACTAAAATATATGGACTGAAACAAAAATATCTATTACTGTAATGAAACCATTTAGTGCAGATCTGAAGTAATATATTATTGTCTATTTCCTAAAGATTGAGAATATATCAACCCAAGAATGAGTTTAATTGAAACATGAACATTTTAACAGCAAATGCCAACATTTACAAAATGAATTATATATGGTGCCAGCCATTAAGACCCAAAAATTAAGAGGTGCCCTCAGATGATACTAATGGTATTAGATGCTGGATGTAACTGTTTGTAATTACACCAGTGCATTCCAGATTAAAGTTATATATTAAGGAGCACTACCAGGTGTGGGCCAGAGAAGGAACCTTTGTCAAATGAAAAATTATGTGTTTATTTTCTGTTAATCTATATTTATGTGTTTATGCAATTAGCCCTTTATTCCATCAGCACAAAGTGGAAACGGACTGGTGATAGCACAAGGCAGCTTTAGTGCACTGTAAGACACCAACATAAACAGATTTCAAAACAGAGAGCATTGCTGTTGCAAACAGTTGTCTCTTTTATTATCATTACTGCACTCTCTAGTTTTACTGGAACTGTTCTGCTGCCAACTAATTACCAGAATGGCAAATAGCATAGGTCATTTTCTGCTGCGTGCAGCTACAGAATTTCCAATTAGTTCAAAAAATTTCTAGTGCCTGAATCTTGTTACAAAAAAAGGATGGGGGAGATGGGGATGGATAAACTTTAAATCAGGTTGTATTATATTTAGCAAACTGTTGATTTTATTTTTCTCCTATGGATGCTTCTGTATGATTTCAAAGTGAAATACAGAGGTTAAATTTTCACAGTGTATTATGAAATTACATACAAAAAGGATATAATGATGACTTGATATGACATGAAGCGATACGTCTTGAAAAAACAAAATGCACTCTCAGCTTAGGCAAATTCCCCACCTCAGTTTATAAATGCATCATGGACTCAAATTCATCAATTCTTTGTTTAGTGTTTCCTTTTCTGATCTTGCGATAGGAGATTGTATTGTATCTAGAATAACTGTGTCTAGAGATATCATTTTTTTTCCCTGAGCCTGGCTGCTCCTCAGGTTTCTCAGCCTGGAAGTTAAAACTGGGGCTGGTAGGAGAGCATTCCTCCCTGTCATTTTCTTGCTTCTTTAAAGGAGACTGCCCACCATTTTCTTTCTTGCTTTCTATCAGCTGTGCTTCCTCCTCCTCCTCCTCTTCCACATTCTCTCTGTCTTCTAATTGTGTGTAAGCTTTAATTTGCTCCTTGGGTTCAAGCATCCACACTTCTTCCTGGGCTCCTGCTGTTTGAAACTCCTTGGCCTCATTAGCATGAGTAGCTGTTTCTTCCTGAGGTTGCTCTGTGTTCCTTTCCTCCTGTCTAGTTATTTCACATTCTTTGGTGCTTACAGGAATAATCTCCTCACAGGGCCCTGCATCAAAAAACAAATTAGTTTCGGATAAAGTATGGGATGGGGGATTTCTTATGCTGCAATATGTTAAAGTTGTATTTGAATTTTAGTCTGGATTTCCATAACTCACATATGCAGATCCCACCACCCTGAAAGTGCAGGATAAACTGAACAACCATTTTCCAGAACAGGACTATGTGTCAGGAGCTAGCTATATCTTGAGGCTGGATTTTCTATCACCAGGAACACTCAGATATGCGCCACACCTTCTTTGTTTATACCAACCTGCCCATTGGTGGATTTTGTATCTAGAATAACTATTTGTACCAGTTTGTGGTTTTTACCAGTACCCTCCTCTATACCATCTATCACACATCCACCATCTGTCCCTGAAAAGGAGAGGTAGTGTGGTAGCACATGGGCCTGGGAGTCAGGGACACCTAGAATCTATTCCTGGACCTGCTCTGTGATGCTTCCCTTCTTATCCTTTGTCTGTTTAGACTGGAAACTTTTGGGGCAGGAACTGTGTCTCTCATCATGTGTTTATATAACACCTAAGCAGCATGGGGCTCTGATAATGGTTGGGGCCTCAGTACTGTAATGCAAACCATAACAACTTCCTTCTTCAAGGAGAGGTGTTTGTATGTACACACTTGAGTACTACTATCTAGTTAAAATAAATAAACCATGTGGTTCAACCCCCCCAACTGCATGCAAGTAACCTTGTGTTCATATTGTCTTCAAGCTCTTCAAACCCCAGCCCTTTCTGTCCTATTGTCTCCTCCTAATCTCAGTTTAGAGCCTGATTCTGAAAATTGTTATTACTAGGTATTAGTGCTCCCAGGCATAACTCGTTGACATGAATGGTACCACAGACAGAATTGGGCCCTTCAACTGTAAATTCTTTAGGGCACAGATCACGAGCTTACTTGTTTTGCAAAGTGCCATGCACTTCTATAGCATTATAGGTGTGATAAATAATATCAATTTGTGCACCTTCATGATGCTGGAAAATGATGGCTTGTGACATAATGTGAAAGCAAATCTAAATATAGTAAATGTTTTGCCAAGGTTTGTTATGGCTAATGTAAATAATCCGTCTTAATGCAATGTGAAAGTCCTGAAATCAAGCTCTCAAAAGTCAGGAAATGCCAAAAAGTCAGGAGATTAGAAAGGTGTCATGGGCCATGGTTTCTCTTTCAACGTCAACACGGTCACAATCTTAGAGTCAAATGATGGCTAGGCTCCTGCATGGGGGTGGTGGGTGAGAAGGGGCTCAAGGAGCCTTTCTACTCTCTCATTAAGATGGGCATGCTGGCCTGCCACCTCCTTCCAAGAGTGCAAGGAACTAATGCAGCCCATGCTCTTATGAGGCAATCTTGTGCCATTAATATTGCATTAACATAGTATGTATGGGGCAGAGGGAGGATTGCTGGACTTGTTTGGACTGGAGGTATGGGTGGGGGGAGTTGTGTTGCTTTTTTGCATGTTTATTTTTACAGAAAAGATCATTTCAGAGTTATTTGTGGCTTGAGCTGCCAAGCTCAACAGGCTTCATCAGCTAAGCTAGCTCCGGAGTCAACCTCAATTATCTTGAGCATAGTTAACCAGAACTTTTGGGGCTAGAGTCACAAAAAGACTTGGGTGCCTAACTGCCAGTTCAGACTCCTAAATCCCAGATTTAGGGGCTACTTGTATTCACAAAAACCCAGCTCAGCTGCCACCTAACCCTATAAGCACCTATACTCACTCAGCACTTACATTTCAACTGTACAAATTCCTTAGGTGCCTAAATTTCTGTCTCTGGGCATGCGCACTGCTGCCTAGGTCTAGGCATCTGAACTCCTAAGCTCCAATGTGATTCACAAATGGAGGGAAGAGAGGTGCTTCACCGCCTAGCTTATCTGTAGGGCCCGATCCAGTAGGCATGCTCAGACGCTGCCTAACTCCACACAAAATGGCTGAAGTAGGATCACCTCTCTCATAACTTTTAGCCCAGAGATAAGGTTACTAACCTGGCCTGTGGGAGAACTCTGGCTCAAGTCCCCCCTCTGCATGATGAGGAGAACAGGATTTGAACAGGAATTTGTCACCTCTCACATGAGTTCCTCAACCACTGGGCTATGGGATATTCTGATAGGGGGCAGCCTCAGTCTCCCCAGTTGAAGCTATTTCACTTTGGCTAAATACTTAAAGAGTCAGTGGGCCAAAGAACAGAGGTGAGAATGACTCGATGGCCTGGTGCGTGGGGCACTCACTTAGGAGGTGGGGGACTCAATGTCCAGTCCCCTCACTCCAATTTATTTAACCAAAGAGGAACAGCTTCACTACACAGCTAATGCCTGCTTGCTGTGTTCCCATCCTCCATTGTTCAGATAACAACCCCCTTAGTCTGGGACATTATATGCAGCAAACCAGACAAGGTTTCCAAGATAGCTGAACATGGAACCAGTGTAACATCACTTCCTTGTACAGTTGTTTGCCTCCACAGAGGGAAGGTTCTACCTGCTTCTCCTGCAAAATGTGTCACTCCACTTCTGGATCAAGAGTTACAAATGTGCTATAAATTCCCTCACCCACAACAAAGAGGCTGGTTCTCCTCACAAGCTCAACAACATCTTGCTCAAAGACTATTAAGCCTATTGAGTTTGCAATCTCTTCCTGCTTCTGCAAATGAGCTTGTAAATTCCTGTAACGAAACAATTTTGCTGTGTGTGTTTTTTGAAAACCACAATATTTTTATAAGTGCACAGCTAATAGCTCACCAGAATTTTCTGCTGCAAATGCTCAGTCCTGTATATTCAAGCCTTTAGGATTCAGTTTTAAAACCATTTTCCCCTCAATACAGGCCAGATTGTGATATCCTTACTGGTGCTGAGTACGCTACATGGCGAGTATCCCCAATAATGAGACTCACTGAAGAGAAAGATGTTAGGCAATGTGAGTAAGAGATAACAATCTGGCCCTAAGGGCCAGATTCTCCTCTACATTCCTGTTCTACTCAGTTTAGGGAAGTGGGGGAGGAGAAAGATTTAAGGAAAGAGTTATGACTCCCTAATCCTGTGGATTGGTCTACAATGACACAGTCATGAGTTAGGGTCACCTCAGGGTTTATACCATTTAAATCTTTGGCATGGGACCTTCAGCCAATGGAGAATCAGGAAGTTATGTTCTTGATCATTCTCACCATTCTCAAGGAGGCACAGCAAAGATTTTATCCCATGAGTCATAACAGACCATTGTTCAGTAGATCCGGGATATTTTCTCTCTTCAGTTATGGATGTGTTACTGACAGACCAGACAGCACGGCATTCTAATCCTTGATTCTGTCAGACGTTGCAGCTTAAAAGGATTGAACACTGTTTCCCTTGTGGCCAGCTGTGGTGGTTTAAAGCAGAATGTGGGTTCCCAATTTGAAAGGAGGCTTTGCCATCTGGAAGAGACAGCATCCTACATCTTCAGGCATGGGCTCACGCTGCAGATCCCTGGGCTGCATCAATTGGTTTTTATTTCATTCCCTCACCAAGCTGCACACCAATCAGCTCAGCACAAAGACTTAGCAGCATTTTGCAGCAAGTATGCTTTTTCCTACCCTGTGAGAGGCTGTAGGAAAGCACAGTGAGACCCCAGAAGCATGGAATCAAGCAGGAGTCCATCCTAGGGTTCTAGGAAATTTTGGTATTTCTGGACCCCATTAACTCATACTCTACTACTGGTTATCAGCACTTTAGTCTTCATCTATTCATAAGAGTAAGACCCTTCCAGGATAATGAGATCTAGATAAAAACATTGGAACAGAACTGCAATAACTTAAACAATGTTTTCATCATGGTATCAATGAGAGTAGACAGGCATTTTTCCAACCGTAATTTGTTTAAAAAAAGAAACTTAAAAAACAAAAGGAAAAAAAAGACTAAAAAGACAAGAAAAGTTGGAGTTCCGGGAATAACCTGCTGGTTTGAGCTCTTGGAATTAAAATGAATTTTAAGTGAACTGGATTGATATAAGTGAATATACAATTTGCTAATCTCTCTTCAGGAAATGATGAGTCATCATATGTTCACTTGTTTAGTGCAGACAATTGGTTCATCTACTCTAGTTTCTAACAGTAATTGTATCATGGCCTACACTTGATGCTTCACGGGAAGAAAAACCTCAAGAAACATGATTTTTGTACTTTGCCATTAGGGGAAACCCCACGCAAATCCCCACTCTAAATCAGTGTATGCCCTGAAATGAGAGACATTTTCTCTCAAAGAATCAGCAGAAATCAGAAGGTGGAGACATATTAGGTCATCTAGACCATACAATTCTGCCAGAAAAAGGTTTAGTCCCTAGAATAAAGGTAATGGAGCTTTCTGTAGGAAAATATTCCACAGATTTAATTGTTGGGACATTTTGCCTGATATTTAAAGTCATCTTATTTAGCTCCAAACATATGGTATTTTTATGTTTTTGTTATTTTTCCAATGCAAAACAGGTATTACTAAAATCGGTGAGCCTTACACCCATAAGGGGAGAATAAAAGATTTTCAAGAAAAAGGAAAATGAGTCCCAAGTTTCAGTGAGCTGTTCACTTAAGGTTCAGCCTACCCTTCATTCATTCATTAAATGTGAGATATAAAATTAAAATTAAATCTCAATTAAGCACTGGTTTCTGTGTGCTGAAAGCCTCAATAACCTAGCTTTGAGGAGTGTCCAGCAAAGAAATAAGTTTTAATTAATACTGCCTTTTCCCACTCTGTGAAACCTTCTTGCTCCAGGGCAGCCCAGAGGATTCAGGGGGCCTTGGGTCTTTGGCGGCGGGGGGCCCCTGCCGCTGAATTGCCGCCAAAGACTGAACACTTTGGCGGCAGGTCCCAGGGTGGAAGGATCCCCTGCCGCAAAGACCTGGAACGGAAGAATTTCCGGGGGTCTGGGCCCCGCGAGAGTTTTCCAGGGCCCTCGGAGCGAGTGAAGGACCCCACTCCAGGGGCCCCGAAAAACTCTCGTGGGGGCCCTTGCGGGGCCTGAGGCAAATTGCCCCACTTGCCCCCCCGGGTGGTGCTGTCTTGCTCCAATGGCCACAATTAAAAAGTGAGCATTTGCTAACAATTACCACAGGGTGGTATCTGAGATACACTATCACACTTGCCCTTTATAACTAGAATAAGAAGCTATGTGGTAACTATGTGGTGTCTATTACCAAACGCTGATATTTTAATAGTACTCACTGTTCTTCCTCTTTATGGTTCTGAGAAGATATAACAGTACCTGACATCATAAATACCAGGAATCTCATTAAAATTTGTGCAATCCATAGTATTGTGAGGTCCCAGAATGATACATTCTGAGATACCATCAGTGAACCAGGAAGATCTGAAAGAATTTTAGAGGAGGGAAGATAGAATAAAGAAGAGTCTAGTTTAAAGTTATTTCTGTGCTGGATGCCCCCACTCCCCTAGCCTTGTGAAGGTGGACAATCAGCTCAGAAAGGTGTTGTTGTTGCAGTATAAAGGTGAATTGTGTTGACAAAGAGTTGGGAGCTACTGGAAAATGTATCATTCATGCACTGTCTTTGCCATTAGGTCTTTCAATGGGATGGTAGTAGATGGACCCAGTGAGAATCTGAAATAAAGGGGAACTGCAAAGTGAATATCATCATTGTGTTTGCTCCATTTAGTGTTGAAAGATGGCCTCACCTCATGATCTCACACTATTAATGCCCTTCCTCCACCACTTCCCTTGTTTTGCCAGAGACTTTGGCAAGATTTTTGGAGGACCTAGATTGGTGCTATCAAAGGAAGCTGACACCTCAGCAGATGGTCTGACAGCTAATTAGGAATGGAATGTTGAAGCTTGCACATTCCCTGCCATCTCAATATCCCTACCCCCTCAGTTGAGATGGGAGAGCTGCAACTCAGTTTCAGCCTTGTAGGAGGTAACGCTCATTGGAGGCAGTGTAACTGGACTGGAAATTAGGAGATCTACTTTCGATTCTACTTTTAATTTCCAGCTCCACTGCTGACCTGATGTGTGAATTTGTGCAAGTTGCTTCACATTTCTGTACCTCTTTTTCTCTTCCCAGCCTTTCCTGTCTTATCTACTTAGATTGCAGGCTCTTTGGGGCAAGCTGTCATTCACCATTCATTTACACAGTATCTAGCTTAATGGGAACCTTATCGAAGCTGGGACCTTTAGGTACTACCGTATTGTAATACAAAAAATAATTAATAATCCCATCATCCAGGTCCTCCAGAGATCTTACCCAAAATTGTCCCTCCACCAAAAAAAGAAGGTAGTCAAGATCTGATATTTCTAAAGTAATAAAACAAACAGGAAAATAACTTTCCATTATAAAAATAATCAGAGTTGGATTTCCTGCCGTGCAGAGAGCAGGGAAGTAGAAAACACTGACCCACCAGAAGAATGAAGAAAGGCTTAAAGGAGGTTTCCATGACTGCTAGGGAAATAGCTAGAGATCTTGGGGGAATGACTAAAAAGGACACTGGAAACTGAAACAAGGTAAGAGGATTGTTATGGGTGGGTGAGGAGAGAAGAGGAATTTAACAGTGTGGTGAAAGCGTCCTTGCCTTGGGAAAGAGCTGTTAGATGAGCCAATGCAACTGGCATAGGTATTCTACATTGGCTCATTTGAGGCCCAATCCTGTTCTTATTGAAATCCATTGGTGTTTTGCCACTGAGGTCAATGGGAGAAGGATCAGGCCCTAACCAGGAACCAGGATTCTAGCAAGCCTTGAGATTAAACTATACAGTGAGCGAGGCAAAACAGGTCCATTAGACCAGTTTTCCAACGATCTCACCCTCTCCGTACACTGTATTTTTACAGTGCAACAGTGACATCCAGTTGCCAGCTGGATTAATCACAGGTGGTTTGTATATTCCCTCAAGACATGTTCTATACTTGCTTCTCCCATTCAAAGGTGGCAGACTACATTTAGATGGGTATCTCCTATTTGTCCTATTTGGCACATCTCTATTTTAAATGACGCTTTAATGTTATGACAAATGATCTATTCAACATTTTGCCTGTGGGGTCCTAAGTATTAATTAGGCTAAATTGGTTCAGTACTAAAAAGCTGCCTGCAATTTAGAGATAAAGTGCTTGTGGCCAGGCGTTGGGGAGAGGGGAGTCTGTGAAAGATGACTTACTAGGTTTTATTGTACACTTATAAGGCAACACTGCTGGAATATAGATGTCACCTTAAGAAGGAAAAGCCTTTCTCAAACCTATGGAGCTTCTATGAAATATAATGTAGCCACTGATAAACATTTATATATTGTTCCTTTCCTTAATCAAAGCAAATGTAATTATCCTCAGAGTCTGAGGATACCATATTTGGTAGCATTTATACAGCTCTTCTGCACCTATCCCTGAAAGTTCCATATAGTAATTCTCTGTGTTCACATGATTATAACATTGAAATATTTTTCACACTTGAATCAGAGTTATTTTTCTGTATTTTTCTAAATAGATCTATATTGTATTTGAGGAGGTGGTTACTATTCATGTGCAAGCAGGTATGGTAAGAGCTGGAGATACTACATGAATGATATTACAGTCAGATGGGCTTATGAAAAAGAAAGGTAACTATAGCAATCACTTCTCTAAACACTAATAATCAGATCCGCTAATTCAGGCATGTTGCACCTTGAAGTACCAGTGATGTTTTCTAAGGTTCAGCAGTGCTATAAATCATGAGTGACTTACTGCTCATTGCAGAATTAGAATTCAGAGAAGTTTCCTATCTTGTTATTTGGAAAAATAAATACCCGTGCAATTGTTCTCTTCAAAAGCCATCCCTATGTTCATATGGTCAGCAAAATACCATACATCAGACAGCATTTCTCATTACCTTCTCTTGATTTCTCTTCATCAGTTCTTGTGTTCTCAGAAGGGATGTCAGCTGATCCCTCCTCTAGAGTTGCATTGTTTTCCTCTTGTTTTTCTTTAGAAGACACAAGACAGTGAGAAAGTGACTAATGACAGGAGTTAGTAATGATGATGATGACTAGTTTTCATAGTTACATATGTCACCTGTATATGATAAGTGGAAACTAAAAACTGCTTATCTCTTCAGCTCTTACTTCATCCTGCCATGCTTGTAGCAATACTGTAGACAGCTAATAATTTCTCCTTCTCATTGTTTCCATTCCTTTTTAGTTCAAATTTATATCTGATTGTGAATCACCTCTTATCCTGGTTTATGTCTATTCACGTGTGTGGAGTTTCTGATAACATGTAAATTACATTCTATTATTCATTATGCTATATGTGAAATAAAGAATTGGGTTTTTTTTCCCCAAACAAATTGAAAAGAGGCAGTATTGTACTTTACCTTCGCATTGCTTCTCCCCGTCAAGAGCAACACATATTGTGTTGTCCTCTACTGAATTCTTGTTATCCTCTTGATTTTCCTTTTTAAGTGGAGCTTCAGGACTGGTTTCTGAATTTTCACATGGAACTGTCCCAACAGATTTTGCTATTTCGTCAATAATATCAATGACCTGCAGCTGAGTTTTTTCAGGTGGTACATTCCCATTGTACTCAAGTATGCTAGATGCAATTGGGACTTCTTCTGTCATGATTACTGTAGTGTCCAGTTAATTCTTTTGGGTTGTACACTTTCACTGAAGTCCCAGTATCCTACAACCGCTGCAGAGAAAACAAGCTATCCACCTTATTACCTTTTTCACTGTTCTGCCTCCCCCCCTCAAATAGTCAACAAGCTTTTCTTCTTCTGAAGGCGTTGTAGCAAAACAGAGAACAGAGTAACAATGTCAGGATTTGTCTAGGATTTGCCAGCAGTCCCCTTCCATAAAACTATCCAATCAGCACCTTGCTTGTTGCTTAGAGTCTTCCAGTGGCATAATTAAATGCACCATTTTAATTTACATAAACAAACAATCTGAAGCAACAAAGCTTTTGTGCTGGCATGCAGAGTAGGTCTTTCAGCATGTCAGCCCCATGGTAATAAACAGAGATTTTGTACTCTTGTCACAATGGCTCTTTGTGTATTCGCCTTGTAACAGGAGCAACAATTGTTCTAAATCTTTAAGCCATAGTGAGTGACCACGTTTATTCATAGTAGTTATGTGTAACCAGCTTAACATTCCCAACCAGGTTTATGATCTGGTAAACTTTGAAATACTGTTGGTCAGACAATGGCTTCATTTTCTATTTGGTAAGAAATAAACTAGCTTGTTTAATAAGTGCACATATTTTGCATACAATACAGTATAATGCTACTTTCTTTAGTACAGCATCACTCAGGCCAAAAAGCCTTTACAGGGATAGGGCTAAACCATGAGAAGTGCTGAGCATCTGCCACGGGCATTTAATTCAGTGGAAGCTGCAAGCACTCAGCATTTTTCAAAATTTTGCACTTAGAAATAAGACCAGAGAATTAAAATGAAAAACAAACAGCAGCAGGACAGGCACAAGGGACAGAAACATTTTGAGATGAGATTTGAAATGAGAAGGTGAGTCAATGAGGCGGAGAGCTCCAGATGACAGGATATTTCTAAGTGTTACCGTGTGTGGTAGAAAAACTTCCAGTAAAATGAGGATAAAGTCTCAGCAAACAGCCTGGCTCATAATATAACATATCAACAGTGTTTCCACATTTTGCCAATCCAAGTTTTAGTCCCAGCAACAATAATATTCTCTATGTTAAATGAGCATAATAGGGGCAGTGGCATGAGATTAATACGTACATCACTGATTATCAACCCACAAGCTAACTGAGTTTGAGAAACTTTTTATAAGGTACAGTACTCACAAAGAATGAGTGAACTCATTGCTATAGTTCACTGGGAAGCAGTTGGCTGGACCTGGGTGTCAGAGGCATTTTCTGCCCATAACTGAACTTGTCCTCAGAGTCTCTTCCACATGCCTAGCATCTTAAGCCAAGTTTACGTAAGAATGAAATCTGCTTTAAATGTCTTTTCATGTCAGTACTGTTACACCCTGACACCCCAATATTCACCACTGTCATGTAATTAGAATATGTCTTATACAAAGTATGCCTTTGTGAGGTGTCATTCTAAAAGTTTTGATCTGGTAGACAAAGATATCTCATTGGATTGCATGTACTATCATCGTGTGTGAAGTTATGAAGTTTGGCTATGTATGTGCTGCTGAAACACGTCCTGAGGTTGAAAACACCCATAAGCAGCCTTTCAGTAAAAAGGCCAAACAATGTTGATGGCTTACTGAGGAAATAAATACAAGCACAAGGATTACCCCAGGAACTGTGTACAATAGAAGTCTCTCAGAGACAGCACTACACAATGAGAACTGTTTGACGCAGGTCACAGCAAAAGAGCAAGTGGGGAGAAAATACAAAAAGAGGAAAATGACATGATGGTGGGGCGGGAAATCTCACTCTCCCTACAACAACATACCTGGAAACACCTGAGGAACAAAGACTGAACCGTGGAAATTGATGGTCCCAGGCTAGAGGGATTTTTAGCCTATGTATGAAAACCTGGGAAAGCCAAGGCAACTTGTGCCTTAAGAATCTGCCAGCCTGTTTATCACTCAGGGTGAGAATTTGCTAATTTATATCTTACCTATCTAGTGTGTTAAGCTCAGTTTGCGTTTTTTGTTGATTTACTAAGGTAATCTGCTTTGATCTATTTGTTATCCCTTATGATCACTTAAAATTTACCTTTTGTAGTTAATAGACATATTTCTTGTTTATAACATAACCCAGTTTGTGCAATTCATATTGTGGGGGGGGGGTCACAAAAAGCTGTGCACGTCTCTCTCCACATTGAGGGAGAGGGAGAATTTTTATGAGTTTGCGCTGTGCAGATCTTTCTATACAATGCAAGACAGTATTATCTTGGGTTTATCTCCCAAACAGGGTGTGCACATGAGTGCTAGGGGAGTCCTCTCACACAGAACTGACTTCAGTCTATGTCTGCAGCTGAGGGGGGGGGG